>NW_011345269.1:11157-25262 GCF_000735185.1 Notothenia coriiceps | reverse complement strand
AATTCACAATTCCATATTCGTGTGTCCATCGGGTGTCCGTTTCGGGACAGTGTGACATGGGCTTACACAACATCGTTATGGGGAAATGCAAGTTTGCATCTCTTGGGAACAATGCCTAAATTAAAAAGTACTTTAACTCATTAGACCATATTGTACAAAACATATAGGCATTGCGTTCCAAGAATGCAGGGTTGTTGGTTGTTCCTAGAGTCTCTAAAAGTACCATGGGAGCCAGAGCCTTTTCTTATCAAGCTCCACTTTTGTGGAATCAGCTTCCAGTTTGTGTTCGGGCGGCAGACACCCTATCCGTTTTTAAGAGTGCGCTTAAGACCTTCCTTTTTGATAAAGCTTATAGTTAGGGCTGATTAGATTCAGCCCCTAGTTTTGCTGATATAGGCTTAGTTTGTCGGGGGACATCTTACTTCTTCCTTCTCTCTGTCTATACCTGTGTACTCTCATGTTCCGATTAACCCAGCTTCCCCAAATCTCTTTCTTTTTGGTGTCTATCTACGCCGGGATCCGGAGTCATGGATGATCCTGCGGTCCTGTTTCATGGATCGCGATTCCTGGATCTTGAGTCGTGGCTGTGGTCCTGGATCATAAGTCCTGGATGGATATCCTCGTGGATTCAACTTCCTATTATACACACATGCATTTCCAAACATTTGGTCTACCTATGTTGCAAATGTATTATATTTTCAATTTACACACGGCATCTATTGCATGTCTGTCCGTCCTGGGAGAGGGATCCCTCCTCTGTTGCTCTCCCTGAGGATTCTCCCATGTTCCCCTTTAAACTGTGGGTTTTCTCTGGAAGTGTTTCCTTGTACGATGTGAGGGTCTAAGGACAGAGGGTGTCGCATTGTCATACTGATATTCTGTACAAACTGTGAAGTCCACTGAGACAAATGTAACATTTTTGATATTGGGCTATATAAATAAACATTGATTGATTGATTTATGAATAAACATAGCAAGCTTGTAAGTCATACAGGTAGTTATATGTATAATACTGTACATCTGTAATACATATACTTGTGGATACTTTTTTTGTGTCTTTACAAAAGATAATTCATGCTGAAGGGTTGCATGTCTGATTTCTTGCGCCTAATACCAGAGCAGGAGGAAAAACCACAAACACAGCAAATGTATCGTGTTGTAAAAACAACCTGGAAAACATCACTTTAGTCTCACACTTTCCTATAATTTGTCTTAATTACTGTGTATAAACAGTTACTAAATACCAGACAGGAAACTCACTGAGCCTCACCGGGGCGAACCACACTTTTTGAATAAATAAACACAGAATATGAAGTTACACACCAAATGGTTTTTGTAAAATGTCCAACATATTACCGTTAAAAACCACAGCACATGAATACAACTATGATTTCAGATATTTGCATAGATTAACTCCTTCTGTACGAGGTGGTCGGACATCTGCATTTACAGTGCATGTTTCCTTTGGCCGGATTACAAGTCAAATTAGAAATCAGACCTGGTTTTCCAAGGATACTTTTGGTTAGCTGTACTCCGGTCCAGAGGGAGCTTATCATACATCAGAAGCTGTTTTGTAACTGGCAGGCAAAATATGTTTAGCAGTGATCTAACAATTAACAGCTTGCTGGCTAACAGCTTTCCAAAAACATGGATGAATCCTATTTCTCATGTTCAAGCGAGACAAAAGGCTTCACAGACTCTCACTCGCCCACACATTATTCTGAGTTTGAACACTACACCATCTTGGTTTCTGCATGGTCCCATGTGTTGAAATTGCTGCAGGGCTAATTAAGCATAGCGGTGTAAATTTAGCTGCCATTATTTCATTTCATTTGTATTTATCCCGCTCATGGTATGCAAAACCAAATGTACAATAATAGCCACAAAACATGACTCTACCAAAACACCATTGAGCAAAAAAGAGCAGGGAGAAGAATACAATCTTATGTGACCTGCCCCTTTCTAAAAAAAACAAAATAAATACAAATAGATGGTCTGCCCTTCATAATAATATTTTTTTTTCTCACAGCCAAACATAACAGTATCTTAGGATACTAAGAGAAACACAAACAAAAAAATACTTATTTCCCACTTGACGGTTAACGGAAAAAAACAAAATAACACCAAAACATCACATGTATAAGGAAAATAAAAGTGCAACACCCTCATCTGAGTCCTACTGGAGAAGAAGGTGGAAAGTGACGCATGATGATAATAATAACAACAATAACAATGGCAATATTATCACAGAGACTCCAGAACTACAGTCATTATTTCCATCGACTGCTTACAGAGACAATGAAGTAAAGATATGTATTGAAGANTTTTACTGATAAAGTGTGATATAAATAATGTACAGGCTTTCAGTTTGCTGTAGTTCACTAACCAGAGACATGAAAATGTCAGAAAAAGTGAAAGAATGGCCCATTCTTTCACTTTTTCTGACATTTTCATGTCTCTGGTTAGTGAACTACAGCAAACTGAAAGCCTGTACATTATTTATATCACACTTTATCAGTAAAAACATGCAGGAAATGACTTATTTAATGCAGTATTTTCTGATTTATGGCGCAACACAAAGATATTTCGCTTTGTGCAAACCTCTGACTCTAATATGTCAACAACATGAAACAAGAATATGAACCTGGCTTTATCCAATGTTCACACAAGAGTTCTACATCCTGACACATCCTTCATCTACACTGTCTCAACTGAAAGAGGACCAGAAACACATTAAAAATATAATAAAATGTGGAGACTTTGGGATATTTATCTCCCATTCTTTTACTTTTCGGGCATTTTACAGACCAGATATTTCGTTGATGTCACTGTTTACCAAACTACCACTTTTTCTGAAAAATGCATAAAATGATGCAATATATGTTAAATACATGGTTTATACATGTAATTACTGGGGTTCCATTTATTCTGATGACCTAATTTGGGCGTGCACATTTGCCGCGCGCAAACCTACCTCTTTCCATGTAGAGAGCAGACCACATTAGCTTTTCTTGTCTAACTTACAACATGAGCACAGGTCTCGTGCACCTTTGCCGATTTAACAAGCGACCAGACACACATTAACGGGGCAAAAGTGCAGAAGAACTACCACCAGGTAGAAGTGCAAAGCTAGAGGCAGTTAGCAGGCTAGAATGCTAATTAGCTGCTAATCTAATGAGACATACCTGCTAAATCGCTGCTGGGGTCCTTAGTCCTCTATAACAACACCTGTGTAGGGATGGCAAGTAGCTACAGCTAAAGTGTGTTTACTTTTTCTTTCACGCTCCTGCCAGTACTCAGCCTGCCACCTGCTGTCAATCAAACTGATAGCCACGCCTCCTCAAACTGCTGTGTATTCTTTGCCAGATATTTTATTATTTTCTGAGCTTTGCAAGTCTCTGCGTCAGGTTTGCAAAGTTTGAAACATGCATGACTCTGGACAGCATGAAAAATATCTTGATTGTTAAAATCATTTAAAATTATATTTGTATGATCATTTTACAATACATCCATAGTGTTGTAATAGTGGTATTAACATGATATAGTGAACTGTAAATACAAAGGGAAGCACTACTTTTAACAGGTTGCTTCGACCATACATTTTAAACATCAGCAGTTTTTTAATCAAATCTCCAGTTTCATTTCATTAATTGTATTTGTTTATCTAAAAGGTATTCTTCAATAGCGTTAATGGGGTATAATTGCTGTCACTTTTTGAATTAGAGCATCAGTCATTTGACAGGAAGAGTATTTAATGCAGCTTTTCACTGTCAGTGCACAGGGAGTAATCACACTGTCTCTGTGTGGCTACAGTGAATGAAACCTCCACCACAGCTCGTCTGTGTAGTCTGGCCTTTGCTGGCGGTGGTTTGGAAAATGTGGATCACTTTGCCACAAGATAAACAATCTGTCTTCTTCAACACTCCATGGGTGCTGAGTTTTGAACAGACATTAAGCTACTGTACTGAATTCTGAAAGAAAACCTCTTACTAACTGTAAAGGCATATGTTCCTCTATTCCTCTTTTTCACACAAAAACAAACACAAACAAATCTAAAATGAGAAATTTAAATACCTTTGCTTGGTAGTTTACATGTGCTGGGTTTAAACTCCTGTCCTCTGTAGCTGCTTGGTTTAACAGAAAGATGGAGACTTTTAAAGTAAACCATAGACACACCCATACATCACTGTGACCACAGTTTTGTTAGAGCAATAAAAAAAGAGGACAAACATGGCAAAAGTAAGAGCAAAGTACACATAATATCTAATAAATAGTCTAACCTTCTCTTATCTAACACAAACATGTTCGGGTTGGGCTCATATTACTGTCTTTATGGAAGAATATCCACTAATCAGGACTTTTATATGATCCCTGAAACATGTTATGGTTTTAGACCCGTTTAATTTCCGTTCCTACATTTCAAAAATAACATCCCAGCTACATAACAGAGCCAGCCTGGGCAACTAGAGTAGACACAGCATTTGGAATTACAACTAGTCATTATATTTTCTACAGCTCTGCAGTATTATCTGCCAGTCTACTGAACCTCACTGCCCACAAACCTCTCAGTTTAATGTAGTTTCCCCCCGTCTTTGGTACAGATCTCTCTCTACTTGGGAAAGCAAGAAACTTGGGTTGTCTTCTCCTATTACAAATGGAAATTCCAAATATGCAGACCATACCTACTTTTTTTTTTACAGAAAATATAGTAAAATCCAGATTTTTGGACTACCGTTTTAAGGCCGACAGTTTGGCATGTTGGCCGAGGCCATCTTGGTTTGTTGGAACTAAAGAAGGGACCATAATTGAACGAGAGGATGGAGCTCAAGAGGACAGGTACCAAGAGAACTTGGATTTTTATTTTGCATCGAACTCCATATATTATAAAAACGACACAGTGGTAACGACGCTAGCGGCTAAATATACATTGCTTTTTATAGGACCACAATTGACAAAACGAACATCATGCTCTATTGAAGATCATTAAAACTTGAGATTGACACCATATTTAATATAAAGCGACATAATAAATTAACTTTGAATCAATGTTTTTCTGTAACCAATGGAATCAGCCCCTGCTGGCCATTAGAAAGAATGCAGGTATAAGGAACTGTGATATTTGATTAATATTTCAGACCAGTGCATGCCATTTTGCTCAGAAGCTGAGAATTAAATAAAAAATGTCGGGCTTTGAATTTGAAATAGAAAATTACTTTGAGTGCCAACCATGCTTTTTTTTATTGTGTTTTAAAAGTTTTTTCTTCAGATACCATCGTAATAATATGAATCAGTGTCCCAACCTTGAGAAAATGTGCTGACGAGAACACATCTGCCACATCAGTTACTGCAGGCACAGGTGAAGTCCCTAAGTCGTTGTTGCAGCTTCCCACCCTTAAGCATTGAAATTGACTGCCATTGAAATGAGGTCAGTGTATACCAACACGTGCTTCCTGTAATGGGCCCACCACTGCTGCAGTGTTCAAAGTGTCTTTCTTTTCCAAAACAATATTCAAATATATTGTTGCTTAAAATAAGCTTCTTTTTTATTTTCAATGTGGGGGTGCAAAGATAAGATTTGCATATTGCAGTTTTCTTCTGAAGAAACGACTCAGGGGAGTTGGACAGAAGAAAGAAGTAGGTGTATGTGCAAACATGTGGTGGGTATGTAGGGTGTTGGTGGTGTGTAGAGGTACTGTAGGTAGGAGAAAAGGTGGGTATAGAAACTTCTCAGGTTTCACATTGTTCAACAAATGATGGAGAGTCTGACATTTGACAGAATGCATCTTTCTGTTAGGGGACTGCCTTGGTGCATTTCAGAAGTTTCACCCAAATGCAGTAAGAGAAAGAGGCAGGAATAACCAAAATCGAGCTTTCAAAACGTTTAACACAAAACAAAGGGGAAACAGGCAAAAATAACAAAATCAAAAAACTGAACGAGTACAGACCGGTTGTGGGGAAACAAGAGCAGGAGCAGGAACATTGGGATGAAAAACTCCACACATCTGGACCAGACAGGAACAAATATAACTAACAGAAGGGGAGACAGGCATATTTACATACAAGACTAATCACAAAGACAAGACACCGCTGGGGAGGGAAGGAAAAAGCTAAGATAAGATAAGATGGACCTTTATTAATCGCTGTGTGGAAATTCAATAGTTTAACAGCAACAAAGTCAGAATGAAAAAACAGGACAGCACAGTTCTCATTCATAACACTCCGTTCGATGTCTCACTATGGGATGCGCCTCATCGCGGAGCAAACAGAAGCATCAATCTCATTACGCCAATCCTGATTGGCTGGTGATCTTGACGTCAGCGTCAGGGAATCCACCCCCTATAAGTAGCTTGCGCTACGCCGCATGCGTCATTCAAACACCTCTTCTCGCTTNCCGGCAGACCACTCTGTAGAGTGAAGTACAATGAGACCTCTTGACCCAATGCATTATTTGAGTATCAAGAGAAGTATTGTGAGGCAAAGCTACAGAGTGAGTACCCTATAACATCGCAGGCATACGGTCTGCTCGAAATAGATGCTTTCAAAGGGTTCTGGTTGAGTCTGAATTGTCAATCTCAGATTGAGTCGTCCTCCGGGTCGTGACGTCCGGTGTGACCCTCGGTCTCTGCAGATTAGACATTTTTCGCCTGTTTTCACTCGCCGCTCCTGTCGAGCGACAGACGTGTTACAGAACCTACCTTTGTGGGGACTTGTTTCCGGGTCCTACATCGGTCTGGTGCTCAGCTTACTCGTGCGTAGTGAGGCTTCCCACGGACGTCTACACAATTCGGGACAGTTAACGAGGGGATTAGGCACTCTACACACAACGATCATTGTCCGAACGGGAGACTCCATAGGGTCCTGTGTTTCTCAAACCAGAACATGCTTTTGAGAAAATTAGACAGGGGATATTCACGCATTACAGCCAGACAGATTAAGCGACAAGGGGCCTCCTGTGGTCGCCGCCTCCCTTTACGAGTTACAGATTACACACCATGTACTTAGGTTGATCCATATTCCGTCCCAACCCAAAGTCGTTGTGAGAGCAATTGGGAAGACAGCTTGACTCACGAACTTCCTTACATGTTATCCGACTTACCCAGACTGAGCGAACCGCACTAGGTCCCGGTCATTGTCGTACCAGACACCTGTCCCACGAAGTACAGTCGAAGAGGTCCCAAGTTTCCCGACTCACTCGGGGTAAGATTTGGTGACAGTAATGACAAGGAAATAACCGAAATTGGTCACGGACCTTACATTCCTCGGACGTTCGAGGGAAGTATTTTAGCAGATACAAGAGACTCCTAGCAACAAAGACAGCAGAATGAGAGATAGGGTGTACCGTACGTCGTTAATCCAGTCGGTCAACTAGCACCTCTTTCGACAACAGTTAATCAGGACATCTTTACTATTTTAGGTAGAGGGTGTCGCGTAATTTTCTCCCAACGGAAAACAGACAGGAGTTGTAGAGTCAGTAATTTCTCTGGGGAACACCTCTTTGAGACGTGGACTTATCACAAATAGAGAGAGGAAGACGCCGCTCTAGAGAGAGACATAAGTCTAATATGGTGAGTGCGGCCCGGGTATCCGGTACGGAGGCCTACACCCACTTTCTAGCAGGGGGAGAGACAGATCATACAGAGACGCTAATCCCCCTCGAAGAGAAGGGCTAGCGTGTCGTCGACTTATATAATACATCATGTAACCGTCCGTCACGACATCGATAGTCCTAGTAACACACAGCGGCAAGGGAGTGAGACCGGTCCTCAAACGCCCCATCCCACCTTTGCCATGACAAATCCTGGCCGCCGGTTTACACGCGCTCGCGCAGTGCGGAATTACCAAAACCAAAAAAAAAGAACCAAAACTGCGCGTACTACTTTTCGACTGTCACTCGTAAAGAAAACTACCTTGTCTAATGCCCGAGCCGAGCATTGCGGTGGTGAATCGACCGAGTGTTGTAAACCATACATCTCAGGTCAAGTATATCACCATGCGAAGACACTGTCGTCCAGCGGGGCTACCAGTTATGTGGGCACATGCACGCAGCGAGAGTCTCTCTCCACACAGAGCGTCAGGTGTTCTAGTCACAAGCACGGTCGTACCTCTAACGCGTTTAGGGGGAAACAGCCAAATATTGTTATAACAAGCATAAAGCAGAGTGCTCCGTACAAGTGAGACTCTTTTCCGTCTTCGCAAAAATCACAGAGGCGATAACAGACAATTAAATACACGCTGAGCGACCACCAGAGACGAGTTCTCTGGAGTAGCTGCTGGAAGCTTTATGGAGGGGACACACAACCCACTGGTGGAAGGCACTTGTCCTGTCGTGGGTATCCGTGCGGGGCATGGTCTTTCAGACACAGACACACAGGTATGCGTAAAGTGTCATTGGTAGTTGAGAGGCGCGCGGGTACTGCGCGCACCCAAATCAAAATCTGCGATGGTCGCGACTTTGAGGAGTACACCATTGGCAGGGTCAGCATGCCTGGCCCTACCGACTAACGGTACTCGGGGTCATTGGCGTCCGTTACTAGACTTTTCTTGTACAAACGCGTCGACCTTTAGCTCGCTCGTTCGAGACTTTAGAAATGAGAAGGCGACTGTCCGCCCGACAATTTCCCGTGGGTCAAGTCCACCATTGGGCCTTCGCATGTCAGGACACGGCCCTGTTGTACGAGAAAAGACACAAATAATACTTTTGGGTCCACTCGTCCACGAAATGCTCCTGTAAACAGACGCATACGGAGGACAAGGCTGACACGCTCTTCGTCGGTCAGCAGATCCATCCCTACAATAACCTACCACACAACCACAACACTCCAACCACACCACCACACACTAACACGCAACCACAAGCAACGGTCCGCCTTATGGGACAACAGAATTGCCCCGACAGCGCCGAAAGGAATGTAGCAATGTTTAGAAGAACACTGAACTACCTAGTCTGGACTATTACCTTTCATGAGACATAAGCAATTAGATCTAGGGGACTATTACGCTTAGGAGTCTATAAAGGACACACCCATTAAAAATGACCCTATACCTTTATGCCGTAGAAGTCCTAGCATGATTACATTTGGTCAGCAAACAGCGTGCTCCTGCGGTCGTCTCTACACACACTCGTAGACTTAAAACAATAGAAAAATCTTGCGCAAGTCCTCGGGAGTCTTAATCATAACCCGCTTAAGGCGGGAGGGGACAAACCCTTGCTAACTTTATGAACTTATTTTTCAGACGAGACTGAGGCGGAGCCGCCATCCATACACAACATACAGAGAAAGACTCGCAAAACTCATAGAAGCAAGAAGCCATCTTACACAGAACTGAGGGGAGCCGAGACCTTAACTGTCTAGCGAAACACAAACACAAAGACAACACAAGGCTTTCGCTACACCAACACTGTCGCTTACCATCAGACATCGGAAGGCACATTGACAGAACATGCGCGGTTCCGTCTGCAACACCTCGTAGAGAGGTGACAGACAAGGATCACGGTCGCTCTACAGTCAAAAACGAGGAGACCACAGAGATAAACAACAGCAATACAAACGAAGAGGAGCACAAGACTATGTGCAACCACTCATGAGGACTAACTGTCAGGGGTGGCCTGTGACGCGCTCAACAAACAAATACAGCAACAACCCACCTAATACACAAACACACAACGCCACGCAACACATACATACACGGAAGTGATATGGGGACGGACCGTGAGCGAAGACGTGAACTGCACACACATCAGCGTCCGGGGTCCAGCAGACAGTCGACGCGTAACGCGCCCCACGGCAACAAACCCCGCCACGGTAAGATGTCTGCGCGCAAGTCACACGGCGGAAAATAATACTACCGATACGACGAGAGACTTATTCCCTTGTTCTACCGACACCAAAAACCACAAATAAACCACCAAAACCAAAAATAACAAAAAGAGAAAGATAAACAAAGACTCGAGAGAGGGGAGTCGACTCGACGAACAAATAACGCCACAGAACAGACTATCTGAGAATAGGACTACTTCTTAGTCTGTTCATAACATCTGTACACAAAACAACAACGTGAAAAACAAACACCGCTACCGAACAATACTCCGTAGAGAAGCCTAAAAACCGTCAGCCCATTCGTGTAGACCCTCGACCACTAAGGTCGAGGCTAGCCGGCTCCCTTCTTCTCCTACGACCAAACACAGTCCACGACGCGAGAAAGAAGGAGCTGACAGAACCAGGCTTAGGCCACCGACGCGGACCGCACAGCTTCGCCTTAAGACACTAACAAGAAAACCCGGTCGAGCGGGCAGAGGACGGACCCGACCCCTGAGCCACGCCGGCACTGGAGACGACAAAGTCCATGAAATTTGGCCGTCGCCTCCATCGACCCGCTTCCACATGGACGGACACAACTTCCGATGCGCATACAAACCCTGGGAGCTACATATCTGTACTTCCACCACTTCAAAGGAGCAAACAGAGAAGCACCTGAGCAGTTAGAGAAGACCCGTATAATTACCCGCTTGCGTTCTAGGATTGTTATAAGGAGAGCAAAACCCCATAACGCTACACCGTAAGCAACAAACAGGTAGTGGCTAGGACGAAGAAAGCGGCCCCAACCCTCCAACCACTCATGGTGAAGCGAGAAGAGGTGCTTATTTTGAATGACGCATGCGGCGTAGCGCAAGCTACTTATAGGGGGTGGATTCCCTGACGCTGACGTCAAGATCACCAGCCAATCAGGATTGGCGTAATGAGATTGATGCTTCTGTTTGCTCCGCGATGAGGCGCATCCCATAGTGAGACATCTCACTTCATGTTACTCTGAGAACTGGGGTTACGTAAGTAACCTATAGATTCCCACAGATTAATACAATTAAAGATAAAATCAAAGATAAAAATGTATCTAACTGGCTCTCAAGAGTGCCTTTTAGGTTTTTACAATACATTAATGCTACTGCATGTTCTCTGAGAAGTTCAATAAGGGAGGGCTGAGGGGAAATTCAGTTTGTTGAAATCCGCAACCTCGTCGTAGCTGCTTCTGAACCCTCACACTGTACCACCTTTTTCTGCAAATGACCCAAATGAAAGAATAACAGCTTGTCAGGAGTCCATCATTCTTATTAATTACCTGTATTTGAATAAGGAAGACATTTCTGCGCACTTTCTCAGAACCACCAGACTTAAACATGGATTAAGTAGATATAACTAAGTAAAAGTAATGATAGAAAGTTAATAAGTAAGCATCATGTTGCTCTATTACATATAGGTCAAAGTTGAAGAGAAGAAAAATCACCTTGAGTTTTACAATATTTTAAACGGATGTAAGTGATTACGCCTGAATCAGTTTCACAAGTGGTTTTCATTTTTTAAGCTATATTTAGCGTTGAATTATTGCCTTAAAGTCATTCCTGTGGGTGGGGGGGAGTTAGTCTGGATGGTATATGTAAATGTGTGGTTGTTTATGTTTCCATGTACACAAAAAGACATATTGCACCAAAATAACTTCTGTACTGTTGACCTCCCGTGTGCGTTGAAACTGAGTCAGTGAGAAGTCAAATTCTGACCATTGATGTCTGTCTGGAAAATCATGTATGCATGTGGATATATATATATTAAAAAACCGCAGTGATGCTGTAATTACAATTAAATATATCCCAGCCCAACATTCATTAAAGGGGACCTATCATGCAAAATGCACTTTTTGATGTTTTTATTAGGGCCGGGACTTTAACGCGTTAATTAAGATTAATTAATTACACAAAAATTAACGCGTTAAAAAAATTAACGCATTTTAATCGCACTTATTTTTGCACCGCGGAACGTTTCTCACTGGATGAGTTTCAGGGGTACCGATTATACTGGAGCACCAACTAACGTTCATGACTTCAAACAACAACAAACCACAGTGAACAATAGTCAAACGTGAACGAACAAGCTGATGAGACCGCTTTGGTTGGCCCCGTGGATGGGACATTTTGTTTTAAAAAACGGACGGATGGAAGCATCGATAAGAGCACGGTTGTTTGCAAATTATGCAAAAAGGAATTTGCATATCACCGCAGCACATCAGCTAGCGTGGAAGCTAGCGTGGACGTTAGCCCGACTCGGAGTACAAGGACCCACACCCAATTCGCGTTGATCAAACAGTGGCCTATGCAACAGAGACATTTTATTTTTCATCAGGATATTGGAAGAATAGGAGGGATTGAGGTCAATCACTGGCACTTTTTTATTTTATTTTAAATGGTACAGTACACTTTATGTTGAACTATTTATTATGTTGTTGGTGCAACTGGCACTTTATGTTGAACTGTTTATTGTTTTGGCCAAGGTTATTGAGAGAGTTGACTGAAATTGATTAGATTTTTTTAAATCAACTGTTGGTAAATCAACAAAGTCTGTTATGGCCTCTGAAGCAACAGAGAGATGTTTTTCTAATAGTCAGGGTTTCCAATGTTCTGAATGTACTTGAGTTCAAGAATTCGCCTAGGGAATATAGCGGCACAAAGGCAGTACCTGTAGAAATCGGCAGTTCGTGAGTAGGCTTCAGGGCGACTAAATCATACACACGACCTACGGTAAGACGCTTATCAGAATCGTAGAAATCGTATTTGTTAGCATGTCTCAGTTATGGTTCCGAAAAAAAAGGAGTACGGGTACGGTCGATGATTCCATATAAAACGACTGCAAAAACACACACAGAAAGACAGAAACAAAAAATTTAACAAAAAATAGTCGGATTCCCCTGAACGTTATGTCGATTCCCGCATTTGTGATACAACACAAACAACACCAGAAACACAAACCAAACATTAGATACATACGCATGGTTTACACAAACAAAATAATACAAAACAATGTCAAAAGAATGCACCAGACTTACTTGGTTTATTTAGACGTCATTAATTTTTGAGGCGAACGACGAGCAGACATGACTCCCAACTGATTTTACTGTAACAACAACAATATGTATACAAATGATTAACTCGATCGCACAAATTGGAATTTTAGAATCCATGTTAGTTATTAGATTTATGAGGTCAAAACAAGTGGAAGTACAAAACACAAACAGCTTCCATATATTTTTATATATATTTTTTGTACGAGAAGTACTTCTCAAACGAGTTTTATCGGTTTGTCTAGTGGGTAAATCGGGTACGGAGCTCAGTATCAGGAGATAAAGTGAAGGACAAGTTTCACGCTAAACTTCGCAATTCAGCATATTACTTTTATTATTACTTTTTTTTTTTCCTCCCCCGGCAGACTCGCAGTACGCGCGCTGGGCCGTCCGATGACGAGACATGATTTACTGACGCACTACTTACCGGTATAGCTACCAATAGTTCCTACATAGAGACTTTGATCATACTCGGTTTCCGAAAGAGAGACGGCCAATTATGGGTTCAACCTCCAAGGAAAAATAAAGGACGAAGAAGTGTGTGTACCGAAGGTCATGCCATCGAGACCTCCAATCGCTACAGATTACATTTGTGCGGTGATAATGCCAGGTTTTGTCAGCCCGTAACAAACGTATCGGTGCGATAGACCTAACCCGGCACCCAGGTTAAAAGTCTATATGCAGTATAGCGGCTAGCGTTTAGACCTAGTCGAGGCAACAAGGGGGCAAAAATCTCACACCCCATGCATCGCTTTCTCTCTCCCAAAAAATAAAGACTGCGACGCACTCAAGGACTGGTGGCCCCATGTGTAAATCAATGGACGGATATTTTTGATACCCGGTCCGCTGAGCTAATTTTTTTAATTAGATTAATTTAATGCCGCAAACATTACTTAATTTAGCGTTAATTAGCGTAAAAATTAGTGTTATGACTTATAAACTGGACTCTTGTCACTCTTCGTTAAAAAAGTGTACCGTAAAAATCACTAGTGGTCAACTTATCTACTGAACGATTAGTGTATTAGAATTCTTGTTTTGAACGAAATAAAAAAAGACTTCTACATGAATTGGTTTGGTTGTCTTCTCACGTTAAGAACGGTATTTCACGATCGGTTACGGTACATAAATCCATTATACATGTAAAGCTCTAAGTCCATCAGGATAATCCATCCATCTGGAAGACATTTGATATTGTGAAACGAAAAAAATTCATATTGCTG
>NW_011345269.1:0-6707 GCF_000735185.1 Notothenia coriiceps | reverse complement strand
CCCCAGCCATACCCTGGCGCTGCCACTGGTGGGATGTATGGGGCGGGCCATTCTGCGCATGCGTTAAATGCGTTAAATATTTTAACGCAATTAATTCCAAAAATTATTTACCGCCGTTAATGCAATAATTTTGACAGCATTATAAATAAGCTTGCATTTTTTCTTTTGTGTGAATCTTTAAAGGCAAACTTCTGGGACAGGAATTTAAAGAGTGACCAGTCAATTTTTGAAGATAACATTTGAAAACAGTATGCTAAAGGAAGCCTAGCATAGAAACACTTTGTACGATATCTTTGTGATGCTTTATGGTGCATTCATCACACCGTGCTCAATGTCATTCCTCACTCGTGGTCTGGTGTGAATGAGTGCTGGTGAAATGTTGTGCATTTACAGATTGGTATGCACTATCTGTAATTGACAACTAGATGGTGCTATTGTTGAGGTTTGGATTAGAGCTTTCTATTCTTTGCCCTTTTTTGGAAAATCCTCATTGTTTTGGCCTTATACTCAGCCTACCTCCAGAGAGCAGCATCTTCCTCTCAAGGAACAGCACATATAGCCCTCAGTAACCCATTCAAACACATCATGCAAGTTGAATGAATATTGGCATACAGAATGTATTGTTTCAAAAAGCATTGTTGTTTCTATCTAAAAGACAAGAGATACTGACATGATCCCAGTGTGAACAAACTCAAAACACAGTTAATAAACTGAATTGTTTTTTTACTTATGGAATGTTTTTCTCACTAAGGTTTTCTCTGCAATGTCCCAGTGCATCTTTGTTGCACACACACACACACACACACACACACACACACACACACACACACACACACACACACACACTCCAGCGTCTTATCAGCAACACACAGACAGCATCTAAAGCGGCATAACTCACAGCCTGTCTTGAACACAAACAACAGAGTGTGTTATCCATCTTTTGAACATCTGAGGCTTTAGTCAGCCTTTACTAACAAATGAACACAAAGGTATACACAGTTACACAGCGTGTGGATGAGAACAGAACACATAGTCATAAAGAAAGCACGGCAACTATGTATGGGCCTAACAGTAAGGATGAATGGATGGATTACAGAACCTGATCCCTTGCTTTTTTGGAACCAATGGCACAGTGGCTAAAAGCAATCAAATACTACAGTAGTTGTGCATTTTTAACAAATGACATTTAACAATTCCATTGCTATAATGACCAACTTTATAATCTCTGAATGTCAACAAGCGTAGTTCCTTGCACTTCCTATTGACGATGTTGTAAAAGACGAAAAGCTTTGACCCAACAGGTCAGACTGCAGGATCATTCAAGTCAGGATAAAATGTCATGACTTCATACTGTAGTCAACAAATCCGTTGCAGTGACCCTCGAAACAGTACAAAAATAATGTGTTGTGTTTACCCAGCATTAAGGGATCAAAAGCATGGGCACCAAGCTAGGATGAGTTTAACAAAAATGATGACAGTTTTGCATAATAAGTAAGAAACGGGGTGTTTCATGTTACAGTGAATATTTCCAAGACAAACAAAAAACAGCGGACAGAATGCATTTAGAGAGATACAAAGAAAAAGGGACTTTCAGAAAACAGAAAGTGAACCGAGGCAGAAAGACAGAGAGATCAAGAGAGCTAGAAGAGCATCAGCTAAACAACAGAAAAGGAAGAAATGAGTCAGAGAGACCAAGAGACAAAGACGCAGAGTGAGAGTCGGCTCAGATCTGCTGTGGTTCAGCGCGTTTCCTGTCAGTGATAATAATAGCTTTGTGTGTTCCTCTCTGCGAGAAGCGTGGGAGGAGGAGCGGCGATGTGACACGTGGGACGCTCTTACTGTCACTACAAGGGAAACAGCAACATCCCCTTCCACGTAAATAGACACCCTGGCTCAAATTATCTTTATGCAGCTTCTTTGGAATCCACAGAATGAGTAAATTAAAGGAACAAACACACTATATTAGCAAAGTCAAAGGACTGTTAGGAAGTTAACGTGCCTCTAAGTTGCACCAAACAGTAAATGTGCTGTGGGTTTTGAACAAGTGTATTTTCAGGCCTCTCTGAAGGCCACCACGTAGACCATGTGGTCACTGCAGGAGATAGGAGCTTTGCATCTATTGGCCGAAGAGGCTAGTGTTTTCACTTGTAAGTTAACATGTTTGCAGTCAGGCTGGTTAGCAAGTCAAAAGTGGAACATCATGGTTATACCACAAGAGTCTCAAGAAAAGAGATAAGACTCAGGAGGCACATTTCGAAGGAAAAGCAAACAACCAACAAATTCTATAAAACTCATGACATCAGCTGTTGATGTCAAAACACAGTGTCATGTAGTTTTAGAGAAAAACATTAAGCCTCATGGAGAATCCATTGTAAAGGTTTAATTAATTGATGCCGACACTATCAATCAAATTCCTGGGAAAACCAAACAACCATATCAACCTGAAATGGTGGATCTCTGTCTGGTTTAAGGAAATTGTTCCTTGTTCTGTATAAAAATCTACTTCACGCTAAATTTGTCCAGATTGTCACGATTCTTATGTCATGTCACGGTTTTAGTTTGGTGTGTCTGGTAATGGGTTTTTGCTGTTCTATTTCGTATATGGCTTCGCCCTCTAAGGCTATCGCTATTGGGTAATCCCCCTGCGCCCCCGCGCAGCACTGAAACACTTGTAGTCCACGCGCACCCGCAAGGTGGGCCCCACCCTCGGGCCTCCTTCCGGTATAAATAGGAAGGTGGCCCGGCAATCTGCTCCCTCTTTTCTTCAGCAACCGTCAGCAGTACTGAAGCACAGGAAAGGAATTAGAGTCATGAGCAACAATTGTGTCCGTGATTGTCCCTCATGTAAAACGGGGTACATCATGAGCTATGATCTACACGCGATATGCGAATCCTGTCTGGGGCCAGAGCACGCGTACGCGGCTCTCAACCAGCAGGTCGCGTCTTCGCATTGTGCCCGTCTCCCATCAGCCGACAGGCAGCGAAGAGCGGACGCTCTAGCTGCCGCGGCTGAGGAGGACGACTGGCCCGTCCAGGAGCACAGGGACGACAGCCTGTTTCTGGAGCCGAGTGGTG
Source organism: Notothenia coriiceps (assembly GCF_000735185.1). Classification (NCBI taxonomy): domain Eukaryota; kingdom Metazoa; phylum Chordata; class Actinopteri; order Perciformes; family Nototheniidae; genus Notothenia; species Notothenia coriiceps. The sequence continues at coordinate 3,632 of NW_011345269.1, read as the reverse complement.
GGCAGGAGTCGGACGACTCCTACCCCGTTTCCCTCCATGGCTCGCCATGCGGCTCTCCCCTCCCCCCTCTCCCCCGGACGGGGGAGACGGGGTCGGAGCGAGGTACGGGTATGGCGGCCGAGCACGCGGTCCCCTTCTCCGTTGCCACGGCACTGCCGGCGTTGGGGGGCATCATGCTGGAGCTGCCGGAGATCATCGGCAAGGCGGCAGCCTGCAAGGGTCTCCTCGTTCCCCTAGGACGGGAAAAGGTAGCTCTGAATGACATGGCCGGAGTTTTTTCCCGCGTTCAGACGGGCAGGAGTGACCCGATCTGGCCGCGCTTCCCAGCCATTAGGAGGTACCAGGAGGGGGCTGCGGCGAACCCGAGGACCCTGAGGGCTCCGGTGGCCACCTTTGTTCCCTTCACTAAGTGGGAGCAGTTCANACCCCAGCGCTGCCACTGGTGGGATGTATGGGGCGGGCCATTCTGCACATGAGTTAAATTTTTTAATGACGGCATTAAAAAATACAGATTACAATTTTTAATCTGTATTTTTTAATGCCGTCATTAAAAAATTTAACTCATGTGCAGAATGGCCCGCCCCATACATCCCACCAGTGGCAGCGCTGGGGTAGGCTACAGCCATACCAAGATATGGCTTAGCCCCACCATGAAAAATGATGTTAAAGTAAGCAAAATAAAGTCCGCCAACTCGCGCCGAGTAAATTGCACAGACAGCAGCTAGTAAGATTGATTTCAGTAGCCACTTGTCTGGAAATACCGAAGACTAGAAACGGTTTTGAAAACTTTTGTCACGTAGTGATCGTCTTCCCAATTGAACATCTTTGATAATGTCTTCTGGCCAATCAGAATCAAGATAAGGGTGTGATGTTGTTGCAGGAAGTCCTGACGGAGAATAATTTTGCTGTAGTACATCTCTATATACATCGATACAACATTACGTGTTGATAGAAATCAACACGTAATGAAATAAGGCCCCACGGTTTGATGATTGATAGGTGTGTGGGCTGTCTTTCATTTTGACACACAGAACAATGTTATAATAAACATACATACATAGCCTACTGTATGTTAAATGGATATATCCGCCTTCTTTCATTTATCTTTCCATTCCCACAACAATATACATAAAGAAATGGCATATTTTGGACATAGTTCGAATGGTGATCAATCATGATTAATTAATTTTTAAGCTGTGATTAATCTGATTAAAAATTTGTATTTTTGAATATGGATCTTAAGTTGGCGTGACGTTGAAGCAGCGACCCTGCTGTAGTTCGTTTATAGCATAACATTAGAGCATTTTGCTTCTGGGGACTAGATTTATGATTCGAAAATTATAAAAGTAGGGTAGACATGTGAATATTATCCGGCTGAACAAAACGTGATCTGTCTCTTAAATGTGTGTCAACCACAGACCTTATTTTGAGCTATTTTCCAAAATCCTATAGAGAAATTGCATTGGTTTTTGACGAAGGAACCAGAAGGAGTTTACTTCCGGGTTTTAGGACGCATCACTGCGGTTCTCTATTTCCCTTATTTTGAGACGACAAGCAGGTTCATTTCAGATAAGTCCATGATGCATTTAGCTTACACTGTGAGTTAACACATTTAGCCTAGCATTGTCAAAATGCCAAACACCTTAAAAAATAAAATAACCTTAGGCAGTCTAGGAAACGTTCATATAACCCCAATATAACTGTTTTCTGTCTCACCTCTGATTATACTGAAGAGCTCCTCGATCCTCATGTTGACGTAGATCCGGCAGAAGAACTGGTGCATGTGGCATCTCCACTGCTTCAGGACGGAACTGCCCGGCTGGCCCGCCTGGAGACTGTGAGTACTGGGAACGCTAGGAGTACTGGGAGCACCAGGAGCAGGTACCAGACCGTCCTTTTCTGCCTCGCTTGCAAACACTTTGCTCAGCCAGCCCAGAACCAGCTCCAGCCACTGCTCACACAAAACAACAATCACCGATGTAAGGTTTATCAAGACAGGATTTCTTAAGATTATTTGTAAAATAGGTTTAACTTTTGTGAGTTTAGTACTGACATTATCCCAAATATTTCTCAAAAATGTGTAGATTTTTATCAATTTAACGTTGGGTTTTCATACAACAGTGTATAGGGTCAAACTATTACAAATCTTGGAGAGGGGTGATAATCTAAATATTTACAATGACAGAAAAAAAGCAGTATATTTTCAAGTCAACATAACGCTTTATTGTATATTTATCACAAGTCTCAGAGTTTTTCATTCTCATAAATCTATTTACCCTGATTATAAAAAAACACTGTCCCTAAAATGATGTTGTAGTTTCATATGGTTTCTTGTAAAGGTGTCAGCAAAGTATAGAACAACCAATGATGCCACACTACTTCATGATACGACCATATTTAGAACATTAAATATCGTGCGTTTAATAAACATTGATGGATGTTTTACCGTCTGGAACTCGAGCAGGAAAGAGCGTTCGTACTCGCCCCTGCAGTGCTGCTCCATGCGCTGCTCGATGAGCTTGTGGAGGATGGAGGTGACGGCCTCGCAGCTCACCCACTCCAGCAGCTGCAGCTTGGATCTACAACCAGAAAAAAGAAAAAGACATGACATAACATGAAAGGCATTATTTTGCCTAGCTGAAATCTACAATGTCTTTAACGTATAATGCTGATGTTCTTCTGTATTATTCTTTATTTCAACTCAAAGCAACAATGTGCTAGTTCTCTGCAGAGTCAGCATTTCATCACCTCTGGTTATCTCGTCTGGAATTCAATGTTTTTTTTTTTAATGGGTTTTTGGTTGGATGCCTAAAATAAGGCTGAAGTTAAGAGATTAATGTAGGACATAGAATACATCAGTAAATAACCCACTTGTTCATTTATGAAGCTTCTATATTTCACTGAAAATAGTGGTTGCTAGCAAGTGTTTACATCATCATGCCAAACATTAGCCACCTTTAGCTTAGCTACACAAACTAAGGTAGTGACATGAAGTAATGTCATGACCGTGATTTAGTTCCTTTATAGCAGGGGTATTCAACTAAAATTCAACGAGGTCCAGTTAGAGAAAATCTCCCGATGCAAAGGTCCGGAACATCAAAATGTCTAAGTTGCTTTATGAATTAGTGTGATATATATTGAAGTAGTCAACAACTGACTGCCAATCAAATAAAGAAAGTACAATTAAAAAAACAACAATATTTATTGTCTATTAACATTGAACTATACATATACAGTCAAATACTGTGGATATGTGTAATGTTCCTCTCGGGCTGCATTTAAAAATAAAATAGAGAAAATAAATAAAATAGCTTTTGAAAATATGTGCATCTTAAAAGTGCTTAATTTAGATAAATAAAATAAATTGTAGCAGCAGCTTGAGTTTCCCTTTTTCTTTGTAAACCGTTTCACATCATGACTTAAAGGGGACCTATCATGCAAAATGCACTCTTGTACGTCTTTTATACATGAATGTGTGCAGGGCCGCCCCTGGCCAACTTGGGGCCCCAAGCAACATTACTAGCCTCAAAAAGATTACAATATAATTAATGCAAATAAACTACTTCTACTAATAATGATAATCATAATCAATTCAATAATGTAAATACTATATTATATTATACTATAGTCAA
>NW_011345268.1:0-4920 GCF_000735185.1 Notothenia coriiceps | reverse complement strand
TTTTGCATTTCGTGACAAGTGTAAGTGGCGTTTCGAGGGATTGATTTCACTACATCAGCCAATTTGGGGTCTTTTTTTATCGTATAGTCCAGCAGGGAGAGGAAAAAGCCACTGCCCCCCTCTGACATGTTATCAAAAGCCTCTATCTTCCCTCGTAAAGGCAGCTGGTTTTCCACCAGAAATCAATAAGAGAGGAGATATAATACCTGTTTTTTCGTAGTTGGTCTGCGTTAACAAGTGTAAAAATCTCCTATCCAGTGCTGGCACGCCTCTCTCGCTCCTTCCACATTGCATAGCAAGAGAGATGCTCCTTTGAATTTGCATGTTTCTGAAATCCCTTGTCTCTCTCCACCGCATTTTTCCACTTACGGAAGCCAACAGACATAAATGCATCCATTCTCCGGGTTTTGCTAGACTGCCGACAGCAGAAACAAAATGCAGCATCGGCCTTGACACTGTATTCAAGCCAGTCTCGGTTGTGATACCAAGCAGAGACAAACGAACGCCTCCTGCCAGTGAGGATGATGTAAGGGTACTGTTTTAAGAAGATTTGTTTGGGCCGATCAGTTCCAAGATCATATATGGGTTGTTGAATTCCAGCGCTAACGTTAGCTGCCAGCAGGTGGATGGGCTTGGCTAGCAGGTTGGCTGGTCGAAGAGCACGGCTCCAGCTCTTCAGAGGTGGTGCCGCCGGCGATGCTGGAGATGGGTGCATTATTCCCTTCGTTTTCAGGAGGTGGAGGAGGTGGAGGAGGCCGTGTAGCAGCTGCACCTTGCAGCCATTTACGTATATCCATTACTTTATTACTGTCCTAAAGTCCGAGCATTAGCTTCGTCTCACTGACTTGCTAATTAATATGCGCGCATTTTTTGAATTAATAACAACAAATCAAAGGCCGCGGTCATTGGTCAAGAAACACACCAATCACCAGTGAGCACACCTCAGGCTGTGTTTTTTATTTATATTCTTTATTTCTGATTTATTTCACACACAAAAGATTTAGTGGAAACGTTTTCACCTATAATATGATAAAAAAAAATTTTTTTAAAAACGGCAAAGTGGCAGGGCTTGCCTGGCCTGGCAAGGGGGCACAGTGACTCATTTGGGGGGGCATGGCCCGCGAATGCCCACCCATGACGCCGACCCTGCCTGCATCGCTGTGTCCTATATATTTGTCACAGGTCTTTGTTGTCTCTTCCCATCTCCTCTTGACTCAGATATGAAAGGCTCAGGAACACTCATCCTCCCCTCCTCTCCTCGTCCCTCCTCACCTTCACCTCAGCACCGACCTGCCTCCCCCAACATCAACCTCACATAATTCAATTCAATATCCGCCCTCATCCTGCACGGCAACACGTTCACAGCTTCTGATTGCCCCTCACCTCTTCACTTTTATTTCTTCTCGAGGTTAAAGGAAATTTGATCTCTTGTTTAGTGTTGAAAGGAAAGTGTTGGATGCGGCAGATACATTCGATTTTGTACCATTTGAGCAGGTTGGGTATTACAATGCTACACACAGACAATGCTGTGAGAATTAAATTAGACTTTCTTTCTCCCGTATAACATGTTCCTGTGGTTTCTCCCTCAAGCTTCTGGTGTTCCTGCATTTGCATGTCGTTGGCGTGTAATTTAAGATACATGACCGTGCATGGCAATTTAATTAGATAGAAAAAACCGGAGTGAATTCACCTCCGCTTGATTTGATTTGCTCCAAACCACCCTGGGCTGTTCATTTTGCGTGACAGACAGACTGTTTGTAGCGACATCCTGATTTATTTTACTTCCTGTACAGTCGTTGTTTCTTTATGTATTTAGGCAATTCAGACAGGCGTTAAATTCTCATTTTTATGCACTGCTGCTGTGTCTCAGTGTTGTTTTCTGTGATTATTGTTCACCCATCACAAGCTGTTGTTTGTTCTGTCAGCGTCTTGATATTAAATGGAGCTAACGCAGCTTCTGATGGTGTTTTAATACAACATACAACAGCTGTGTGTTTAGGGGTGTCACAGAAAAAAATAACCTCATAAGTTAAGTTAGCAAAATCAATCAAAAGTAGGTAAATGATGCTTGATACTTAAACAGCCTATCACAGCTCTCCAGAGGGTTTCATTGAACTTGTTAGCAGCTCATTCCTTACAACAGAAGCCTCAGATTGATTGTCATGAGAGGAAATAGGAAGGGTATCTTTCAACTTTCTTATGTATATAAGTTATTGGGCTTTTTTCTTAGATTTGTTAGAACATATTTTCTAATGTAATTGACTGAATTTATTGTAAATTGGGGTTATTAACACATAATAATAACAATAGATGTATTTTGTTAGCGCTTTTACAGGTGCTCAAAAACGCCTTACAGATATAGTGAAAAGAAAAGAAAGGAACAACAAATAAATATATAGTTAAGTCAAATAATACAAGAACAATGACACATTAAAAGCCAGATTGAAGAGGTGAGTTTTTGTGAGTTTTTTGAAGGTGGTGAGGTGAACTATGAACTATGTAACATGTATGTAACATGAACTATGAACTGTGTAATATGTTTACAGATATATTTAATAAGTAGCCTACAATACAAGAAAAGCTCAAGTTTCATTTGTGGGCCATATTTCATTATACTTTTTTAATTTGCTGAGGGCCGATTCCAAATGTCCCGCGGGCCGCATTTGGCCCCCGGGTCGTAGTTTGAGCACCCCTGGTTTAGAGGTACCTACAGATGTGTTTGGCTCGTTGAGCACGATCTCCCATGGGAGTCAGAGATGTTTTCTATGGACTATTGATTTCTCTGTGTTAGGTCAGGCTTCTTTATGGGGGGGGGGGGGGGGGAAGGGGGGGTGTGATGCATGTCTGTCTGCCACATGTCAGAGTGATATTTGATCATAATTCACATCAACACTTAGTCTAGGTATTTGACCTGCTGGTGGCACCATATGAAGAGGCAGATAATTGTCACAATGGTTAGGATTCGTCCTCTTTAAACCCATTTAATTTAATCTTTCATTCATTTATGTAAATGTTTTGGACATAATGGAGACATGTGAAACGGTACACTGCGATAAGCTATACAAAGCTTTAGAATAGGGGCCAAGACATTTACATTATATATTAATAACACATATATCATTGTAGAGTGTTCATGTTTTATACAGAGATATTACAAGATAAAACACACCTAACACTAGCCTAAACCCTAACTACTAAATAGTCTATATATACAGTATTTCATCAGTCCAAGCATAGGTTTAAAAAAGAGTCAGATATATAATAAACACAGACACATTATAAGGTAGAACAATGGTGTATAAAAATGCATGCAAAGTACATTTGACCCTGATAACTCTTGATATCTTAACATAGTTTTACAGCAATGCATCCATTAAATACCGACACACTAACATAGCCACACCTAATTTACCTTGGACACGTAAAATACTTGGAAAAAACGGCTTTTCAAAATGATTTTCTGAATCCATACTCATCACCCTGGCCTCTTTTACCCAGCAGCCTCTTTCCAATCGTGCTTGGCTGTTCTTTTATTGATTGGCTGTTGTGTTTTGAGTGACAGCCAATGGGACGACGCTTCCCAATCTCTCAGGACAGAAAGTGGCTCTCTGTGTTCACCGTAAAGGACGTCAAAGGGCCTTAAATTGGAATGGATCCGGGTGGCATGAAGTCAGAATAAAGCAATGGGCGTGACGAGTTCTTCCAATGCAATGTTATGCTTGTGCTGCAACATTGGAGAAAGATTTCTGCAGTGTTGAAGTTTACAGAGATATTAAAAAAGAGAGGATTTTGACGGTACTTTTGGATTATTTTGGATATCCATCAGATGACCATAGCAGCAACAAAAGCCATCAGTGGTGTGTTTAATTGCCTTAAAGTTCATTTTCCTATTACAACAATATCAGGGCTTTGTCCTGCCTGCCATGAAGCTGAAACACTCACAATAAATTGGCTTGAAATTGGGTTTTTACAAGCTAGAAGGTGCACGTTTCCTATAAAACAATCCAGAAGGAACGTCAGCAACACACACAGACATTCAGAGAAATATCGATGCACTTTGTAATTGAATATACGTTTGTAATTTGACGCCAGAGGTCAAAATGCGTCCCTTTTTTTTCTTTTAAGCTTTTGAATCATGGCGACTTTGCAAACACACACAAGGAATTAAGGGTGTAATGGTGCTGTTTGTTCAGGAGAATAGCTCAGAGAGATGCAAATAAGATCCCCTCCTCCACAGGTTTTTAAAACCCCGCTTAAATTATTCATGCTATAGATCAGGGGGGTCAAACTCAAACACACAGTGGGACAAAATAAAAAAATGGGTACTAGTGGAGGGCCGGACTGGTTCAATGTTTATTGCAGAACTTATTGAAATGAACTTATTGCACATATTAAACCTGGAACTAACAAAGCTTAAATGATTGCCAATAAAAACAACATTAAACATTAAATAATCAGTTGCATTCATTTCTTATGGCTCCATCTGCAGCTTTTCTTATGATCACATTTTTCCTCAGGCCAACAACAGCTTCAAAAAAACTATTTCCCCAAAAAGAAAGCCAAACATGCCCTGTTGTCGTGAGAGAAAAAGTGCAGAAGTAAACATCCATTAAACTCAGTGTGCTGCTCTGACGCTAGTTCAAATACTTGGCATCTCATCTTGGGTGCAAGGTCCTCAATGTTTGGGCTCAGGCTCTGAGCTGAGGAGACCCTCAGGATGGAGTGAAGGTGTGCGTGCAATAGAGAACCACAGTGACGCGTCCTAAAACCCGGAAGTGAGTCAGCATTTTTACCACGTCCGGTTCCTTCGACAAAAAGCAATGGAATTTCTCCATAGGATTTTGGAAAATATCTGAACTAAGGTCTGTGGTTGAGACACATTGAAGAGACGGATCACGTTTTGTTCTACGACATTAAATC
>NW_011345267.1:0-5779 GCF_000735185.1 Notothenia coriiceps | reverse complement strand
GCGCTCATTGTATAGATGTGGTGCCTAAATCTTAGTTCCTACTCTTTTCCCTCACCCTATCCTAAGGGAGTGCATGTACGTAGACACGTTGTGCCTCAACCTCTGTTCCTTACTTCTTACTTGCTACCGCTTTCCCTCAACCTATCCTAAGGGAGTCCATGTACGTAGACACGTTAGTTTTGCTGCTATAGACTGTCGGGGGACACCGTACTTCTTCCTTCTGTACCTGTGTACTCTTATGTTCCGAATAACCCAGCTTCCCCCAAATTTCGTTTTGGTTTCTATCTATGCTGGAATCCTGAGTTGTGGCTGATCTCGTGCTGCAGTCCTGCATCCTGAGTCCTGGATCCTGGATCCTCTATCCTGAGTCCTGGACTTCGAGTTTCGGCTGAACCTGTCAATGTGGTCCTGCCTGACTCTCATCATACTACTTCCCTGATCGCTCCCACAGGATTGTTGACACCCTCGTGGATTCATCTGATTATTATAGACACATGCATTTCCAAACATTTGGTCTGTCTACCTATGCTGTAAATGTATTATCTCTTCGATTTACACACGGCATCTATTGTCATACTGATATTCTGTACAAACTGTGAAGTCCACTGAGACAAATGTAACATTTGTGATATTGGGTTATATAAATAAACTTTGATTGATTCAGCACTTGTGAAAACGACAGGACAAAACACTATACACTATTATATAGTTAAATAATGTATTTAGGTGTAACAAAAATGATGATTCAATAGAAACAAATGGTTAATACCTCGCCATTAATCATCAGTGGTAGCCGTACCATGGGGACAACTTTATTTAAAGGTCTACAACATGATGAGGTAAAGCCTAGTTATGATTACAGCACTCAGGCTTCAGCAGAATACATATGAACTAATTACTTGACATACTGCTGTATATTTCACATACGCACATCTATTAATTATTGTACATTCTGGATAGTTCATGACTTATTGCATGCTTTTTCATGCATTAAGTCATGCGTGTAATTCATGATAATGACTGTAGTCCTATCAAGATTTGGCCGGTTAATATTTCTCCTCATCAAATGAATTTGCCCCAAAGTGGTGTAATCCTTTAGTGTACATTATTTATGTCCCTCTTGCAATTCACATTCACAAGCAAAATTATTCCACTGAAGAACCTTTTACAAGATTTTATTTTATATTAATAGTGGGATTTTATTAGGCTCAATATAGACTCAATGCAGTTGCCCCTGAGTGTTTTGAATCTGTGTAATTGTGTTTCTCGTTAGTCTGATCTTACACCAAAGAAACGGGGTATAATACAGGAGGGTGTAGTAGTAAAACGTTGTTTACTTTACAAAACATCATGCTTACAGTTGGTCAGAGGAAGTAAGAAAAGATCACAGAAGCAAATCAGAACAGCCATCGGTAACAGGCAGTCAGAAAAGGCAACAAGTTAAAGTGAAGTTGGAATGGCTCAAACACATATAGTGTACGAAATAGCTCATACCCTACAGCTGCATAGCACCATAAAAAGTGCGACAAACCCCGATGCTAACTGCCCTCTATATATCCTGGGGAGCTAACGAGCAAACGAGCAGCAGCTGTGCAGGCAGGTGGCTGATCACAGGAGCAGTCAGCTGATGTAGCAGAGGCTTCTGAAGAATGCCTTCTGGGCCATCATGGCATGACTGAGTCTGACAAATTAATGCAGATCACAAAGAAACTGGCTGTTGTTGCAAATCAGGGAATTAATATTCATACATTTCAAGATGGAAAACGTCATTTTGTGGCTGTCTCATGTCAGAGGAGAATAAATGCAACTGTAAGTATCCCATAATCCATTGTGCGATGGACACGTTTACTTTTTTACAGCCACAGACTATTTGACTTGTCGTCAAATGAAAAAGCACAGTTGATAATAATAACATTAAGCATGGCTTCATCCTGTTCAGTTTCCCAATAATTCATGGCAGTGAAACAAAGCAGCTAAATGGCAGTGAAACAAAGCAGCTAAATCAGCCATCATTAATTCCATTATTTAGTAAATGTTGAAAACTAACACAAATAGCTATTTTGGGTTATCACGAAGATGGCCAACTTTTAATCCGAATAGATCCAAAAGCTGTCAACAGCCTGAATACTCGCCCAACCAGCATAAATGGTTAGAATCTGTAATAATCCATTTCTGTTCAATACCCTCTACACGTAAAAATGTAGTCTGTATTTAAAAAAGGCTTTTATTAAACTTGGTCTTAGTCTAAATACTTGGACATTCCTATGGTAAGAGTCCAGTTACCTTTAACTGTGAACTTAAATTGACTGTAAATTGAAAGATATTTTTGATGCAGACTATCTGGTGTGGTAAGGGACAATGTTATAAACACAGTTTACACACTGAACATATCCTGATATAAAAAGATATCAAACTAGGATATTGTGAAAGCTGCCAGTAAGAGCTAGACACCTGACGTTTCGTGACTTAAACTAGAACTACAGAGTGGAAAAATACTTGAGAAAATTGGTGCTCCAGTGAAGGGACACTGATCCCACCTCACCTCCACCTCCACAGTGACCCCTGTCTAGCTCTCAAAGCTGTTGATACTTGAAGCTGCTGGTTCATGGAGAGTAGAAGCTGCTGACAGGCACCTCCCAGGAGCGCCGTTAGGGCTGTCAGCAGCCGCTGAGCAGGAAATGCCCAGGCTTCAGGCCTATCAATGGGTCCTTTCAACAGACACACACTAGCCCTGTTCAGGCAGGTAAACAGAACGTAGTTCACACCTCTTGTACAAATCAAAACGTACAATCTGAACATTGCAAACACTGATCCAGTCACTGAATCTCTGATTTATGTGATGTATGTGCACGTACATTGTTTAATAAGAAGGTACAACTCTAGCTTGTAAAAACTGAATCATGGTACTTTAATAAAAGATTGATATGAGTACGCCACCTGGATCCAACCTGTGAGATGAGGATCTGTAGTGTCTGATAAACAAAATCATCTCCAGACTCCAAGGGAAGGCAATTATATGAATTAAAAGTCATCTTTGCTCACACCTTTATGCAAATTCATCTTGGTAATTATAATGAAGTTAGCGCTGAATTAAATGAGGCAAGGGACACAGAGGAGGGGAAGAAGAGAGAGCGTCTGAGAGGATGAAAAAGAGCATTAATTTAGGACCTGGACTGAAGGGGATAGAGGTTGATAAATAAACAGATTTAGAAAATAAGGCAGGGAGGAAAAACACAGCCCATCATCATAAATATTAATCCATTATAATTGCAGTCGTCCTGTGGTTTTACTTTATGAGGATAAATTAACACATTTTAACACGATGGCTTTGAAGAAAGTATTGATGGATGGATAAAGGAAAAACGTTTGTGTATGTCTGGATGTGTTTACCAGACAAGAAACAGACAGATAAGGGGAGAGAAAGGGAGGGAAACGTCCCCAGACAGCTGCTTTCCGTCGTTCTGCTTCATGCTCCGTCCATCTTTGTCGTTACTAGCGACTCACACTGCTTTCATCAGGATTTCTCACACATTCTCCTGTGTGTGTGTGTGTGTGTGTGTGTGTGTGTGTGTGTGTGTGTGTGTGTGTGTGTGTGTGTGTGTGTGTCCCTCTTGTTCGCTAGTCACCTTCTAGCAGTCAATCACGATGCATTCATGTTCAGCGAGTTGATATGTTTCAGAGCCAAAGACAGCATAGAGCTGCCCTAATGAGGGGATTTGCGTCAGATGGAACATTAAACCAAAAACACACGCAGGTAGACTTTTGGTGTTGCATAATGTGATGTGAGCTTGATGATATGAAGCAGGACTTTCAGTTGGTCTGATTAACATACTGAGTCATCCCCCTGTAGGCTGTGAACCTTTCACATAACCTTGTCTAATCACTGATCTCCCACATCAAATGTGTCAAGCTTCTCACATGATATCTGGCAAAAAGACGGTGTATAGACTGTGCGCTGAATTATAAGTCAAAGTTGTTGCCTCTCCTGGAACAAGGTGTTCTCGCCTTTCTTTTTTCGCCTTTATCCATCAGTCCACCTCCTCTCCTCTTGTATCACTCCCTCACCCCTCTCTCCCCTGTCTGTGCACCCACCTCTCCTTTTGCCGCTCTGATAAGAAGACAAAAGATAAACAACCCCTCCAGCATCTGCCATCGATCGCCCCGAGGTAAAAGCTTAATGGCTTGGCTCAAAGTAATAACACTCCTGGAGTTCTCTCTACTGATGGGAATGATAGATTCTCTTCCCTCAGCTGCACCTAGAGTTTGCAACCAGGGTAAAAGCAGGAGCACAGAGATTAGGACAAAGAGAAAAGAAATATGCACCTCAAAGAAATACTTCAAAAAGAACAAAACAAAGTTCTCTTCTTGAAGCAGGGGGTGTATTGTTAGCTGTGCCCTCCCTGGCTGAGGTGGTTTAGGTTGTGCCCCTAGACTTGTCACTCACCCTGATGAGATGTCTGTGTTGAAATAGTGTCTCGTTTGTGTCTCAGGCAGCCAACATCCCTGTAGCCAATGTTCTTATCTGCCCAGGTCTCATTTAGCCATTGTTCCTTTGCCACTGATTTCCAATTTTTTTTATTACAGCTTCTCTGCTTCTGATTGCCTCAGCCCAGCTTGCTGCTGTTACGATTCCAGGCACTTAGTATGTAGGACCCAAATGCAGACAGGGAGGCAGAGGTAAAGTATTGTGAGATACTTTATTTTTCCATGATTTAGCAAAAATGAACAAAAAGGTAATCACCAAAACTCCAGTCGAGATGACAAAAAAGCAGACAAAAAATGAAGGCGCTCACGCAGTGAGGAATCAAAAAACAAAGAGTTCCAAAAGCATAGACATGACAATAGACAAGACGAACTGACCCTGAACACTGGGAGACAGGGGAATTTAAACACAGGGTAACAAGGCACAGGTGGGAACAGTCAGGGGCGGGGCTGACACTGATGGGCACAGGAGACCTACGAGGAGTGACAGGTGAAAACAATCAGGGAATTAGACACACCAGGGAACTAACGATAGACATGAAAAACACAGGGAAAAGGACCAGACAATAACCCAGGAGGAAAAACATGACCGCAAACACCCAAACCTAGGCCCAATCCCAAACCACTCCATCGACCCTACCCCTCCGTGACGGAGTGAACTCCTTCTGTAGCCACACTCGCAGCTCAACGAGGCTCCCTCCTGTCAGATGGAGGGAGTAAATACAGCAGCAAGCTTTGGGACGGCCTCCCCTCTCTCCGGCAGAAACAGGAAATGCCTTAACTGTATGTAACAACGGTTTCAAATCAGCATCTCTTGGACAAAAAATGTAAATTAATAACTCAAATAAAACTCCAAACATATTTCATTGTGTTACTTTTTTGTAAAGCTCTTTTAGTTTTAAACCTGATGTTTATAAGCTTCTTAGTTTTTGCAACAGTCTGTAAATATACACAACTTTATAATAAAATGCATACATTTACATTTTTCTAGACTAAACACAGGTATGATCCTAAGTTAAAACATATGAGGTTATCATGAGGTTGTTACCATCGTAGTTTATCAGTAGATGTTTGCTGGAACTACTTGTTAACAGCTTGTTTCCTGACGGACACACACAGCGTGACTCCGGTCAGATAGAGACCGGTCTCGGGTTGCGTTCGAATAGTCCATTTAGCTTAGGAACCTTCCTAACCGAGTGAAATGACCCGGAAGTCCCTCAGTGGCAGCCATGATAAGTGCCGTTCGAATTCTCTAGAATGATAGGAAAGGAGGTTTCAATTTCCTTTATAACCTCCT
>NW_011345266.1:0-3116 GCF_000735185.1 Notothenia coriiceps | reverse complement strand
CCCCTCACTGTTCAATTCATCATTCAATTCATTCTGTATTTTATTCTGTAGATTGTGTACATTACTTTTCACTTTACTGCTTGTTGCACTCCTGGCTAGAAGCTAAACTGCATTTTGTTGTCTCAGTACCTGTAATATGTGCAAGAACAATAAAGTTGAATCTAATCTTGAGCAGGAACAAATGTATTTACTCAGTAGCCTACATATCGGACATTTAATGATTAAACACATGTGTGCATTCTTTATAAATGCAAACCGAGTCAAGCCGACTCCGGAGGTGGTGGTATGCACCTTAAAGTTGTTTGCAATCCGCCAAAAAACTGAGAGAAGAAGAAGAAGAAGAAGGCGAAGAAGACGAAGAAGAAGAAGAAGCCGACTCGGAGCTGTCCGACTTCAGGCGAGCTTTTTGAGACCTCCCCCGGCTGCGATCGGCTATTCTCGTCTACTTTCGAGGAGAGCCGCAACGCGTCTCAAACAAGCCTATTGTCTCCTCGGTTAGAGCTCCTCCAGAGAACCTCCTCTATGCTCGATGCTCGGTCCTCAAAGTGCATTTAGAGAAATGAGATGTCCTTCAAAATGGCGCGCTGAAATTCATTTCCGGGTCACTACCGGAGGACCGAGGAGTCGAGGAGGGGAAATTTGAGTATTGAGAAACCTCTATAGACACACGGTGCTGCCCTTCACACACACACACACACTTCAAATCAAGTTGCATAAATGCTTGAGCTACGTTTTATTATAATTACTGTGAAATGTATTATGTTTTCGTCATTATTACAACAAATACACACTTGCAACTGATAACACTGGCAATGATTTTATATTTATTAGACTATTAAAAAAAAAATCATGCTACAAATAAGTGGGGGTACGGCGTACCCCCGCGTCCAACGCCCACTACACCACTGGCGTTGCGTGAGGCAGAGTACATGCTGACAGCTCTCCGGAGCAGAGCGCACCGCTTGCCTACAGAAAAACAGAAAGTGCTTTATAAAAAATAAAAATATTCATAGCAATAATTTCACCATTCTTCGCCGTATTTTTTTACAATTACCATGATATTATTATTTTAACCATCTCATAATGAACAATTGCTTTATAGAAATGTATAGTAGCCTAGTTAAAGTAGGCTATTGACTTATTTCCTATATGCTAGCGGATGGGACATGAGCCAAACTAACTAAAACATCAAGGTATAGTCAAAAATGTTTTCCCAAAGATAGTTTCTGTTAGGCCTATGTTCTTATCGCTGATGTTTGTCCAAGTGTTCTTTTTTCTGATAAGTTTGTTTTTAATTAGTTATTTAACGGGGTTTGATGTCATAAACCAAAGTAGTCAAAAAAACAAACAAAGAAACACTGCTTTGAAAAATTATCATTAGCACTTTAAGCATTTACTTAATGTATTATTACTTATGTATTTAATGGTCTAAAAAGTGCAAAACCTATGCTATTTTTATTTGTACACAAAAGAAAGGGTCATATTTTTGACATTGACGTTAAAGTTGAATACATCAATGTTACTCAATGCTTTGTATCATTTTATCTTGTAATTTACCTTTTATTTTATTCCAGTATCAGTTTGGGCTCTCACTTGTTTCTTGTTTTTTTTTTATAGAAAGCCATTAAGGCAGCAGAGGGAGGTGAGAAAAGGAAAAGCCTCATGCAAATCCTGAAGGAGAAGAAATCCCTGAAAAACAAAAATCCACTCTACACCATCGAGAAAAAGAGAAAGAGGGAGGAGACACTGCCAGACAGCTTCTCTGACAGTGATGATGATGGAGGTGTTGTGTGCCCCAAAAGGCCTTCATGATGAAATGAAAATGAAATACCACCAACTGCAAAGAAAGCAGCAGGCTCTAACACAAGACCTGGACCAATGCAAGCAAAAGTAAGAAATTGTGAAAAAAGTGCAAAAAGAAAAGATGATTATATTTATAGCACAATTTATATTTATATTATTTGTTCATAACACGTTTACATCACAGTCTTGCATCTGAGATAATATTGGTGGCATATTGGGTTTAATGACATAAAATCATGTTTTGTTAATACAGTTCTTTAAAAGTTGTGAACATCTTTGTGAACATTTACCTATGTGTTTTTTAAATATCAGTTTTAGGGTAACACTAAACTTCAGATAGAATTGGTAGGATGCTAAAAGGTTGTTACTGCTAATTTTCATTTTTTCTTCATTTTATGTGAGTGAGCCGGAACAGGAGGTGGTCACATACAGAGAGGCAAACCTGACTTTGCAAAGCAATATTGATAAACTGCTGAAAGAGGTCTTTTCTCAAAGTGAGTACAATTGTTTTTACTAATTGCAGACAAATTATTTAAGCATAATCGTACTTTTTGTTCAATTTAGCTTTTCTAACTGTGTATTTTTATTAGAATACTCATCAGCTACTTCAAAAAAAGACAAGATCTGCAGTCTACTGAAATGTGTTGCTGTAAACAATTAGTCCATCAGGATGGGCCCACATATAAACTCCCACACATATAAATTCCCTTACTGTTAATTTCACTAAGGGAGGGGAGCAATACTCACTTATGGACTGTCTCTCCATTTGTCATTCATCCACTATTTTATTCTGGTGTGTAATAAGTGTTACAGTCTCACAGGGCTGCTATCATTGTAACACTTTTTACTTGTGTTAATCATACTTTAGGTATCCAGTGTGATATTAATTAATACTATTTTTGAACCCTTTCTGCTACCCCTTCTTTGTTACCATCAACATTCTGTGGAGAAGGATCTGTGACCTCTCGAACCTGTGAGCCAGCCATTCCACCACTGACACCACCAGGGCAAAACACCACTTCAGAGAGGAAGCCCGATCAGCCAATCCATTGCCCAAGGCATATGGAAAAAAAGGATGGGAAGGTACACCTTTTTTCCATAGGTTCTTGTTCTGCTCGATCCCAAATTGGTGTCTAAATCAGTAATGTGCATGTCAACACTTGTGTGTTAGTCCTTAGGCATGGCATACATTTGTGACCATTTTGGCAAGTTATTGGACTAACAGACAAGTTATAAACTGAGCTCTATGGGGGTCTTTAAAACTAACGCGTGTCGCACAGCACGCTCACAGACATAGATTGCGCAATAATGCT
>NW_011345265.1:0-3155 GCF_000735185.1 Notothenia coriiceps | reverse complement strand
TCAGGACTCAGAGAGACACGAGGAGAGCTGGAGCTCTGATGGAGTCAGGACTCCGAGAGACACGAGGAGAGCTGGAGCTCTGATGGAGTCAGGACTCCGAGAGACACGAGGAGAGCTGGAGCTCTGATGGAGTCAGGACTCAGAGAGACACGAGGAGAGCTGGAGCTCTGATGGAGTCAGGACTCAGAGACACGAGGAGAGCTGGAGCTCTGATGGAGTCAGGACTCAGAGACACACGAGGAGAGCTGGAGCTCTGATGGAGTCAGGACTCAGAGACACGAGGAGAGCTGGAGCTCTGATGGAGTCAGGACTCAGAGACACACGAGGAGAGCTGGAGCTCTGATGGAGTCAGGACTCAGAGACACGAGGAGAGCTGGAGCTCTGATGGAGTCAGGACTCAGAGACACACGAGGAGAGCTGGAGCTCTGATGGAGTCAGGACTCAGAGAGACGCGAGGAGAGCTGGAGCTCTGATGGAGTCAGGACTCAGAGAGACACGAGGAGAGCTGGAGCTCTGATGGAGTCAGGACTCAGAGACACGAGGAGAGCTGGAGCTCTGATGGAGTCAGGACTCAGAGAGACACGAGGAGAGCTGGAGCTCTGATGGAGTCAGGACTCAGAGAGACACGAGGAGAGCTGGAGCTCTGATGGAGTCAGGACTCAGAGAGACACGAGGAGAGCTGGAGCTCTGATGGAGTCAGGACTCAGAGAGACACGAGGAGAGCTGGAGCTCTGATGGAGTCAGGACTCAGAGAGACACGAGGAGAGCTGGAGCTCTGATGGAGTCAGGACTCAGAGACACGAGGAGAGCTGGAGCTCTGATGGAGTCAGGACTCAGAGAGACACGAGGAGAGCTGGAGCTCTGATGGAGTCAGGACTCAGAGAGACACGAGGAGAGCTGGAGCTCTGATGGAGTCAGGACTCAGAGAGACACGAGGAGAGCTGGAGCTCTGATGGTGTCAGGACTCAGAGACACGAGGAGAGCTGGAGCTCTGATGGCAAACACTGCCGAGCTTCTGCCGGAAAAGTAATGCGAGATGGGACTGGTGTGGCGCAGTGGATAGAGCCTTGGTGTTGGGATCAGGGGTCACAGGTTCAAACCCCACTGCAGTCAGCATGTCGTTGTGTCCCCTGAGACACTTCACTCCTGTGGGGATTGTCCACAGTATTGAATATGTGAGTTGCTTTGGATAAAAGCAACTTACAAGTAACATGTGATGTAATGAGATATCACGGTCTGACCACAGGGTAGAGATGCCACAATCAATTCTGAAGAGCTCTTCTGTAGTTCCAGGTTTGAACTAGTTCAGAGAGTAATGATCAACATTCTCCATCAGGGAGTCTAAACCAATATGGAGCCTGAATCTAGCTGTCGTCCATAGGAAAGAACGTGCGCCAGGTAACCTACGTTCCTCAAATGAAGTGCTTCTAGATGTCCCTGAACAGTGAACTACCTCATGGAAGCTTGTGCTCTGTCATAGACTGGAAACAATGCGCCTCCTCTAGAGAGAGAGAGCAGAACCCAAGCTGCCCCTCCTTCAGAGAGAGAGCAGAAGACACCAGGCCGTAGACCTGTGCCGTGGGAAAGGAGACAGTGAGAGGAGAAAACGATGAACTGTGTCGAAGGTTGAATACCTAAGCTAATGATTCCCCAACATATGACTTTATTGAATCGGCTGTGATTCATAGCATTGCTTTTATTTTGCTGGTTTGATTTTTAGATTCTCATTTTGTTTTGTGAACTCCATTTCATTTTCTTAAAGAAATTACAACAAAGGATAATTGTGGGAGGGTTTGGGGATTTCAATATCCTATTAGGCTTCTCAGTAATTGTTGTGCATGAAATAAAGAACTAAGAGAGAAGTGCTGGCAGCTTTAAAAGGGAATGAATGGCTTCACTACAAGACATTAGAAATCACAGATTGATATTTGATGTTTTTCTTAGATAATCAGCAGCTTCTCTTCCCTGATTGGCTGCCCTCTGTCTCTCTTAAATATGGAGAAACGTGTTGGTGTGTTCCTGAAGTGTTTCTTGGGAGGATGTTTTCTGATCTTGTGTTCCGGGTGGTTTCTGTTTGCGTGGTGTGTTCAGTTTCCTCTGAGGAGCATGCTGTTCCTCCCCCGCAGAGCAGAGGTCTCTCTTCTGTCCTGCAGTCTGCTTCTTACTTCTACTTTAGATCTCCCTCAACAGTGCACTCTGAATAAAGCACATATGGTACGCCTGACACGTCAGATCGTTATCGTGTGTCTTTGCAGATGCAGTGAAGCTCAGAGAGGCAGACGCATGTTCTGGGGATTTATTCTTCATTGAGATTTTATTGTATATTTTCAAAGACAGACAGAGCAATAAAGACAGCGGTGAAATACAAGGACATAAAACACAACACAACATTCGATGTTAAAGCCCATGTGTTGTTGTTGTTGTTGTTGTTGTTGTTTGTGTGATCCAGGTGTAAACAGCACTCTCCTGTGTTTATGAATTAAGAACAGGTGTAGGACTTGTTTCATCAACATCTGTGAAAACGGGAGAAGTTTTGAGAAGTTAAGATTATTAACTTGTGTTTGTTGTTGTTGTTGTTGTTCCTCATGTTGTCCCCAACAGGATGAATTGACGCGTGTAATACACTTAAGAAATTGGCACACATAGGTGCCCCCCCCTTTTTCTTTACTGTTTTAAAGTTACTAAGTGAGTCAGAAAGACAGATGGGAAACAATATAAAGAATTTAAATCTCACTCTACTTCCCGTTTGCCTCTCAGGGCTTCCATCGTGTGTGCGTTAAGAGAGTGTGTGTTGTGGTCCATGTGCAAGACACTGCTCTTCAGACAATTTGGTTTGAGTATAAAAACATGAGCATTGATTTAGTGCCTCGCCAAAAAGAAAATCAGTGTTCAAAAGCAATTATTAGATTTAAAAAAAAAAAAAGATCATGTAGAACCAGTAAAGAGAAGCAACCTGATGTTTATCACACACACACACACACACACACACACACACACACACACACACACACACACACACACGCACACACACACACACACACACACACACACACACACACACACACACACACACACACACACACATACAAACACACACTATATTAACAAACACACACAGATATGTTAAGATGCTGCTGGTAGTATGTAGTGTTATA
>NW_011345264.1:0-2867 GCF_000735185.1 Notothenia coriiceps | reverse complement strand
TCCTGTTTTTATCACGAAATAAAAATATGTTAATCTTCTAGTTTGTCAACGTTGAGCGGATTTTAGAATCAGGAGGGATGAAACCCTCGTTAATGGTCTCACATGCAGAGCACACAGCACACACAGTGACATGTGTTCTCTGCTTTTTTTTTACCCATCCTAGCACCAGGAGTCTAGTACTAGGAGCAGTGGGCAGCTATCGCACAGCGCCCGGGGAGCAATGGGAGTGAGGGGGGAAGGGGGGTGTCCGGTGCCTTGCTCAAGGGCAGCACAGCAGGGCAGGAGGTGAACTGGGACCTCTCCAAGTCCACACTCCATATTTTAGGTCTGGTCGGGGACTTGAACCGGGGACCCTACAGCTCACAGTCCACGCCCCTACTGACTGAGCCACTGCCGTATAGTATAGTATATTAGTAAAGCTTTGTTTATAGCTGGTTGGCCCTCAACTCTATTATTTTGGTCCGCTCTCACTGCTTTCAGTCGTTGTTGGCTAAGGAAGGCAGCGGTTTTCTGTAAAAAAGTTCTAAAAACTCACTACACCACTTGCTCAGCAGCAAAAAACAGACAGACACAGTTAGAGACTATAACTGCTGAACATGTGCAGCATTTATCAGCTAGAAAGCCAGATATTTCCCTCTGGAAAGAAAACAGAGATACAAAGAGAGAATATTGGACTTACATCCATCAGGTGGACACGAACTGAACTCTGAATGAATGATGATGTTGCTCTGGATGTCTTAAAAAGACACTGTTTCATTTCAAATGTGATCATAGGTGAAGGCTGTTATTACAGCTTGTTTCCACTCACTGCAAGTGGCCAGAAAAAAATCTGTTTTAATCACACCAAATGTCCATTGGAGTACATGATCTAGAAAAAAAACCTTTCTCACGACCTGCTGGCTGCGTTGGTCTCAGCTCTCGCTTTGGTTTCTGTCGTGTCAATCAAAAAACTACAGAAGTAATAATAAAAACTAAAAACCCTAATCTGATGGGCAGATATTAGGAATCGACCCGTATTACAACACACTTAACGGGAAGAAGGATTAACCTGCATTGAGAGGATATTAAACTGTAGGGTTTAGTGGCCGTTGTGGTTGAAGGGAAATGAAGAAGCAGACAGCGAGACACTCTCAAGCACAAACACTCTTTTATATAAGTCCGTCTGTCCCGGCGTCTTTAACGAAGCTTAATTATAGAGTCGAAGCTGCTTCAGCGTGGTGGACATCATCCCAACTCTCTGCGGTTTGGGACATGTTTCCAGCAGAGGACGAAGTTATCTGATTTACCGTCAACAGTCATGCTGTACCTGAGAGTGCGTCTGCCAGACAGAAGAAAGGAAATGTATCTGAAGTGTGTGATGGTTGAACGGCTTTCCTGCCAAATAGAGAAAACGCTTTTCCTGACGTGACTCCCGAGAGGTCATTTCAGACTGCTTTGTCGGTAGGGATAAAAATGCAGATTCACAAAACATCTTTCAGAGTCTCCATTGTCGAAACGAAGGACTTGGATCCCATTTTCCAGTCGGTGCGGGTTGTGTTTAACCCAACATGTCTGAGGGTAATTGCTGAGATTGAAAAACAGTCGATCTTTTCATTCTCTCCATGTGAAAGTGGTGTTTCCACGTCTGATTCTGCACCCCGTGACACGAGCACTCAGAACAAACATTTATCTCAGATGTTAGCGTTGTTTACAAACTCGCAGTGACTGATGGGAAGCGAGGAACCATCAGTCCAACACCCCGCTCATTATGCCGGGACATGGGGCACGTTTTCACATGCAGAACATTTTTAGATTCGCCAAAAAGACTTCATAATTGTTCTCATGTCATATTGAAACATATCAAAGTCTGACCAGAACCAATCGCTGACGTCAGTGCTGACCAAAGTCAAGGCATTCTGAGATATTGTAACAACACAGACAAAAAAAACAAATTATCCTTTACCAGAAGTTTCAAACAACATGCTTTTATTTTGTAGGGTTAGAACGTCAAGGCCGCAAGCATTTATTTAGAGCATGGGAATTCCAACCAAAGATTTAATGTGACATGTCATGCATTGAAGAGGCCTTATTATGCTTTTGGGTAGCTTTTCCCTTTCCTGTAGTGTGCTTATAGGTTTATGTGCATGTCAATGGTCTGCAAAGGCTAAAATCCCTCCATTGGACTCCTTTGTTTACTCCAGGAACATAGTGACATCACTGAGTAACACTCACGTTTTTATTGGCTAGCGTTCCAACAGATTGTACGTGATAGGCTAAGGGGCGGGACATCTCTAAGAGCTTGATCAATCACAACAGATCCGGCCAGCTAACCAATCAGAGCAGACTGGGCTCTGGTTTCGGACAGAGGGTGAAAAGAGGTGCTGCAGTACAGGCAGTATCAGAACAATAAAGAGCTTTTTGAACATTAAAGCATGGAGACATGTAGAGACACTACATACTGATATACACCTGAACATCAGCAGGAGAGGACTCTTTAAAGTAGAGACACTGCATACTGATATGAACCTGAACATCAGCAGGAGAGGACTCTTTAAAGTAGAGACACTACATACTGATATGAACCTGAACATCAGCAGGAGAGGACTCTTTAAAGTAGAGACACTACATACTGATATGAACCTGAACATCAGCAGGAGAGGACTCTTCAAAGTAGAGACACTACATACTGATATACACCTGAACATCAGCAGGAGAGGACTCTTTAAAGTAGAGACACTACATACTGATATACACCTGAACATCAGCAGGAGAGGACTCTTTAAAGTAGAGACACTACATACTGATATACACCTGAACATCAGCAGGAGAGGACTCTTTAAAGTAGAGACACTACATACTGATATGAACCTGAACATCAGCAGGAGAGG
>NW_011345263.1:7500-10476 GCF_000735185.1 Notothenia coriiceps | reverse complement strand
GTGTGTGTGTGCTCATAGAGCCAAACATTTCAAGAGCTACTCAACTGGCTTTAGATCAGCCAGCCAGTGCTTTGTTAATAATTCTATCGCTCGAAGTGGAGTCTAAAGAGATGAGAGTGCGGGTGCAGCGAGCTGTTTGGCTGATGCAGAGCGGAGTGCACGTGCTGGGGTGTACGGTTTAACCATGTCCTGGATGTAGGAAGGGCCAGATCCATTCGCAGCATTGTACCCAAGTACCAGTGTCTTGAAGTGGATTCTAGCAGTTACTGGAAGCCAGTGAAGGGAGCGGAGGAGCGGAGTGGTGTGGGAGAATTTTGGAAGGTTGAAGACCAGACGAGCAGCTGCATTCTGGATGAGCTGCAGAGGTCGGAGGGCACATGCAGTCAGTCTTGTCACGATCCTAATGTTACGTCACGTTTTTAGTTTTGTTCTGGGTGTTATTTTGTAATTCTGTTCTCCCTGTCTCTTGTCTTCCTTCCTGTGTTTTTCCTCTTGTGTCTGATTGTCTAATTGTGTTCACCTGTTGCCCTTGTGTTTCTACCTCCCCTGCCCAGCTGTTTCTTGTCCCGTGATTACCCCTCTCTGTATTTAGTCTTGTCCTTTCCTGTGTTCCCCTGTCGGTTCATTGTTTGTCTTTCCCTTCACGTCACGCTCCATGTTTTTCCCTGAAGTTTTTGATCCTGGATTCTTCCTCGTGCTCCCCTGTTTTGGTAATGTTAAGTTTGTTTCTCGGCTTTTGTAAAATAAAGTTCGCTTTTTGTTATCCCTTAAAACCTGCTTATCTTTTTTAATACTGCATTTGGGTCCTACCTTTTCCGCGATCCTAACAAGTCTTGAACAATTTGAGATGTTTTTCATTTTGCAAAAGTGTTTAAAAGATTGGGAAATGATTCCGAATATTATGTTGACATAGGTGTTATATTATTATTACGACCACATGGAAACATTTTTATATTGAAAATGTGTCTCTCAGGTCAGGAGGAGCGTGTTTTTCAGAGACTGATGTCAGCCACTTGAAGCATGTTTTGGGATCTCTTCAAATGTTGGCATGTACATGTTAAAACTCTTTAGTGACCATAAATCTCTCGGGCAGCAGAGTTAACTGCAGGGCTCGTTTTTTACCCTTCTCGGGTGACCCTACTTCAAACAAGGAGTAAAACATACAGTTTTTTCAGGTACACAAATCATTTGCGGTGTCTCAGGTGTCTATTTTGGTCCGAGGCGGTGTTTATCTAACAGAGTGCCGCCTTCACATGTGGGGAAACACTTCATTTCTCCCAGGTTTTAACATGGAGCGACGTGCTGATGCTTGGTCCATCGGCCGCAATGAAACAAGACACCGTTTCAGTTTATGTTATGGTCACTTTTCTCGTCTACTGACTTTCCCTTGGCCAAGTGAGCTCCTCACATGGTCCAGTAAAGTCTAATTAAAGCATATCTGGCATACCTCAGTGTTCAGTTTTATGACGAAGGACGGGAGCTGGTTGTGTAGTAAATGTATAGTCTGTATTCACCTCAGATTGGACATTAATGACACACTGTAACCTGGCACACACACTGCTGGAATACATCTGAGGCACTTTGACCTTTCGGCTGCAGAATAAAAAGGAAGGCAAAGGTGGCTTGTATTTTTAGTTTTAGTTTCTTAGAGGCAGCCACGTTAGAGGGACTTCAGACGAGGGACATCCTGCAGCTGAAAGCCAACATCAATGTCCTCTCAGAGACACAGGACACAGAGAGAGAGAGTATAATTAGATGGGGAAACAACCCACAGAGGCTCTGATGCCTTTAGCTTATTATACTTTGATATTTTGTGCTAATAATATCATTATAGGATACGTCAATCAATAAGATCATACTGCTGAATTGCACAGAATGACTCCAACAGATTCACAAAATGCCTCCTTCTTTATTTCCTCAAGTTCATTTTAATATGTATGGCTTCAGTGTTTTGACATCCTACTGTATGTGGTAAACCGCCCCACATTTTAAGAAGAGCCTGCATGATTATTGCATTCTCTGCAGAAGACAGTCTGGCATTGTTGTGAAATATTTGGTTTGCACCACAAGCAGAGCTCCATGAACCACTCTGAAACACAATGAAGAGACTTTCTGGTTCTTAATGAGAAGCTCCGTAAATCTTGACATAAAAAAAAGGCAAGTTGGGAACCCACAATTCCCCCGCTCCCAGCGCCTCTGCTTTATCACAGCTGACTCTTTTGTGTGCTCAAATACTTTAATAAACTAGGGAACGAAGAGAAGTCAAGAGCTGTGGTACGGAAGAGGGGGATCTGGAACATCTTATCTTGGCATCATGAACTACTTTATGTCGTTTTCCTTTCCAATCCGACCCCCTCAGAGATGCACTCCTGACATGCAGATAGTATGTTGAAGGACACTGACATCTGCTGGTCATGTGAACAGATTGATGCTGAATATATTCAAACTATACAGGAGGAAAAACACATTTCAAATGACTGTTGAATGCTTACTTATATCTACTGTAGCAATGTTAACATTCTGATATCATACACATCACATATTGAATACATGAAGAATATTGTCTGCAGATTGTTTATGTAACAGTGCATCGAAGCACATGCTTATTAAGACTGCTGTGTGTTAGTATTTACTTGATATGCAACCCTTATGCTTCATATTGCACATAAAGCAGATGGAGGAACATATGGACGACGTCGTGGAGGTTTTCTTCAAGTTGTCAGAGACGTTGGAAGAAGCAATACCAGAATACATATACAAGACTTGTAGTTAAATCGTGTGGTACAAGCGTAGGTACGACAAATAAATAAACATTTTACATGTCAAGATCAAGTTAATATCAACTTTAAAGTAACAGCTGGTTTAAGATTGAAAGATTTTCAAGGAAAGAAATCCTTGATTGAGCAGTTTAGTATTAAAACATGCAAACGATAGAAGGAAAGATCAAGGACACAAGACATCTGAACTCAAGCGAGA
>NW_011345263.1:0-5000 GCF_000735185.1 Notothenia coriiceps | reverse complement strand
AAATGTTTCCTGGATTCATCTTTGTCGTATATGTTTGTATGTATGATGGTTTGTCATATGGGTAATCTTTATAGTTTTTTAGCCTCGTTTTTTGGTCAATTTGTATGTTTTTGTTTTCACATTGCACCTTTTTCTAGTTGTTTAGTGTTCCTCTGAGCCATATCTGTGCCTCTTTGTGGTCATCGTGTGTCTCGTTGTTGTTGTTTTGCATCTCTAAGGGACATCTTATAGGTGAAGGCCAGACTTACATCCGACCCGAATACCTTTTATATTTAAAAATGCCCAAATATGCAAATTAGCCATTATCTAATGTTAGCTTTTGGTGGATTTAGATACATCTTAAGACACAAATATACAAAAAGCAGTTTTTTAATGACTTAATGAAGCAAAAACAACCTGCATGAGAAAAACTGTCATATCTCACCATGAGTGAAAAATACTTTCGCCCTACGATCAATCAAAGTCTTCCCTGGCAGATCTCCATTTGTCCCTGACTGAGAGACCCGGCGAGTCCCTTTGTGGTCAATGTGTGTCTTTTGGTGGTCCTTGTGCATTTCATTGTTCTTTTGTGTCTCTAAGGCACATTTTATAGGTGAAGGCCAGACTTACCTCAGACCCTTTGTAATTTGAATATGTTGTATTCTGTAAATAAGGTTAATACACAAATGGAGAATTATGTAGTGCTTACTTTTTTTTTATATGTATTTTGCACGTTTTAGTGAGAAGTGCATGAGAAACAATATCTCATACCTCACCATAAGTTAAATATACTTTTGCCCTACAATCAACCAATCCATGTCTTCCCTGGCAAATCTCTATTTATCCCTGACTCACCTGATGGTTGGGGGCTGTGTAAAGAGGCATGAACACATCAGGGAGTCATGGAAACAAGAGGGTTTACTGAGAGACAGAGCGGTCGGTAAGCACTGGGTTCATTTTGTTTGTAAAACACAAGAAAAGTGTGTGTGTGTGTGTGTGTGTGTGTGTGTGTGTGTGTGTGTGTGTGTGTGTGTGTGTGTGTGTGTGTGTGTGTGTGTGTGTCAGTGATTAGCTTCTGTTTCCACATGTGAAAATCTAAGCTAAATCCTGCCTGTTTGGGTGTTCGGGGGAAACGGTGACGAGGGTTCAGGGGTCGGGGATTAACACAGAGTGGGTTTGTGTTTTAATCCCCCTGAAGGAGTCACCTGTGAACAGTTAGACTCCGGCCCCTCACAGGGTCTGGTTTACCTTTTATTTTGTACATAAACCCGTAACTAGGTAAAGGAGCAACAGGCAACAACAACGTTAAAGAGCAGGTGCTTTACTGAGAAGATAAACCTTTCATACATACATCTTATTAAGACATAAATATCAAATCAGTGTTAGTGTACTCAAGACCATAAAGACACATTGATGACCTACAGTAATGGACTGATTCAACTTGAATATTTTCTATTCTACACACACTTTTTCTGAGTGAAGCATTTTACTCTTTACTCAACTACATTTATCAGCTTTAGTGAAGATCTTTGCACCCAAAAACATTGACAGAACTTGTAAAATATGATGTTTTGATTTAGAATAAACTATGCAACAGAATATTAAAGTAGAGCTGAAATGATTTGAGGGTTGATAGAAACTATTTATGTCTAAACTTGAGATATTAGAGACACATTGAAGGCCTTCACTATGTTAACATGTAACAAAGTACTCTGTAAGCTTTAGTATGTTTGCATTCAAAACATTGAAAACTCTTTAAAAATAAAAACAGTAAATGTAACTACAGCTGAAATGAAGATAATTTAACATACAACTTATTTTTGAATGCAAAGCTTCACAAAGCTGCATTTCTTTTTCATTTCTATGAAACTGTTGACGTTTCCCTTTAAACTGTCTCTTACACACTTTTACTTAACTTAACATTTTATGTTCAATATTATCCTTGTAACAGAGTATTTGTACAGTGCAGTATTAGTACTTTTACTCAACTAAAAGGACGTAATTGCTCCTCCACCACTGATCATAAACAATAAGTCCTCCATGAAACCTCTGCAGGAACATTACATAATGTGTGTGTGGCCGGAGACTTTCTGTGGCTTTTCTACATGTTCAACATCGGGGGAAAAAAATCCCTGCTTGTGCCACACACACGCACGAGCATGCACGCGCAAAGTGGGCCGTGTTCATGCTGTTGAAGGGGGCGTGGCCAGGGGGCGGGGCCAACATGAGGATAAATGTGCAGAAGTGATGCTTTAGCGACTTTGGTGCAAGTATCCCGAAAGAAGGAAGAGGCACTCTGAGTCTTTTGTATTCAAACGGAGTGAAAGCCCACGTTCCTCTGTCTCAGCTGCACCTCTCTGACGGAAAACTGCTTTTACTTCTTTTTCTTTCTGAAGTTTCCTCACAGCCAGATCTCTGTCAGGATCTCCAGAAGCGGGCTGCATTCCAATCCATTCAAAGGTACATTATTTCCACATTAAATCACACCTCGACTTTTCTGTTTCAATATGCTTTTCTGTTCTTCACGTTCTCCATTGGGTGTTGGCACTTTGTTCCAGATCCTGTCACACAGCAGCATGCAAACAGAACTTTAACTGAGGATATGTGAAGCGGAGGCATTAGCTCCATCCTGCTGCTGTTCATCACTGAGATGCAGTATTTATTTATTTTTATATAAAGTCTTAACATGTTGTTTTATTGCTTTAGAGTTTATATTTGCATTGCATGATCAGTTTCTGCCACATTAAGACATGTTTACAATGTGCTTATTTCACATTATATATTCGTCCTGTACAGTTTTTAATTTAACATTCATTTTTTATTTTATCTTTCTCTATTTTTACATTTTGTGTACTTCTTCTCATTTCATTTGCACCATTGTCTCCCTTGCAACATTCTCTTGCGCTATTTTTCTATGCATCTTTCTTCACTGTTTTTGTTTCTTTTTATTTCTCTTATATTGTTTTTTGCTTTATTGAAGCTGTAGCTGTTATGCATATGAAAATAAAGCTGATGTATCTTTACATTTGAGAATCTTATTGACCAAAGAAAGAAGAAAAGTGGTTATAATAGTTGTGTATTTGTTGTAAAATCTCCACGAAAGTTAAACAGTAGAGATGTATCTAATGCACACTAGTTCTTCCCAGTATCCCAGTTTTGAACAGTGAACTCCACGAAGTCACCTGTTGCACAAACCAAGTTTCTGTTTTCTAGTTAACTTATATTGCATTTATTGCACCATTCTCTTGCACTCTTTTTATTTATTTACAGTATATGCCTTAGGTATATCGTATGTTGCACTGTATTAGCTCTAGCTAGTGTGCATATGACAATAAAGCTGGTTATAATAGTTATATATTAGTTGTCAAATCTAATGGAGATGTATCCAATGCATACTAGTTCTTCCCAGTATCCCAGTTTTCCCAAAGTGAACTCCACGAAGTCACCTGTTGCACAAACCAAGTTTCTGCAAGCCAAGATGAATATTGACCGATGTTTTTAAGCAAATTTGATACCGAACATCTGCTGCAATCTTTACTTTCTCCTGCTTTTCTCTCACACTGTAGACCAAGAAGACCCTCTCCTCTTCTCGCCACATCCACCATCACTTCTTCCTGCAGGATGAGGCATGTTTCTCCTCTGAGGGGGGGCGTCTCCCTGCTCTTACTTTTGCACACCGCCTCCTCCATGCTGATGCTGCCCAACTCCACGGGCTGGGCACCGATTCTGGACAAGTACCTGGACGAGGAGGGGGACTTTTGGGAGGCCAAGCAGAGGGGAAAGAGGGCCATCACGGACAGTGACGCTCAGCTGATCCTGGATCTGCACAACAAGCTCCGAGGCCAGGTGTACCCCCCCTCTTCCAACATGGAGTACATGGTAGGTGCATGGAGGGAGGAGGAGCGTGGCTCTTTAGCTCGTCTAATTGGTCTTAGGGAACTCAGATTTTGTACTTTTTTCTGGCTGAATGTTATTTCCAAGAAGCACATCTCTTGAAAACATGATTCAAAGTGGTACTCTTTTTTGAAGAGGGACTCACGTTTATTTAATGGAGAATCTGTAAAACTGAGTGTTTGTGGACTAAAATGTCTGTATTCCAGGACAGCCCTAGTGCATTTTTACTGCTTGCCGTTTATAAATTGAACATTTTGAAACCGTTCTAAACTCCAGGTTTACCCTCCTTAAAACATGGACTATTGGATCGATTTCTGTGCATTTTAAGGATGCTTTCTCTCCATCGATTCTCCACCTATAGGTAGTTTCCTTCATGGTCAACTTAGATTTTGTCATTGTTTCCAGCTGACTTACTTCCAAGAAACTCTCTGTCGGATTTACTTGTATCCAAGTAGCATGCACATATCTGGAAAACACAGGATTTCAATAGTTGCTTTTGGAGGATTCTTTGTGTAAAAAACTCACATTTTTCAACTTGTCGTATCAGTGTTAGTCAACTGAGTGTTTCGTAGCTTTTTTCACCTCATGCAGTGTGTATATTGAACGCTTCGACCCCGTCCTGAACTCCCTAAGAGTCTTGCACACTTGTGGATCATATAGCTTAGCGGCCTGACCCAGTCACCAGACCGGCTGGCACTCGTTCCTCCTGGCTCACACACAAGCAGCATGCCAACATCTAAGCACCTTCACACATGACCCCCTCCCCACACACACACACCCCATGTGACTTTGGTTGTTTTGCCCGAAGAAAAGAATCCCACCGAGTTGCCAATGATCACATTACTGCTGCGTTTTTTTAAACTCGTGCTAAGACATTTGTTTGACTTTATCCTTTGGCCATAACGTGTGTGTACAGCGCCAGATCACTTTCCACAGTGCAATTAGCATCAGAGCACGGCACCGGGGCTTGTTTTACCAGCTGTCTACCCCCCACTAAACACACGCACACACACACACACACACACACACACACACACACACACACACACACACACACACACACACACACACACACACACACACACGTTCTGAGAGTCGGTGCTTTAAAGATCTGGAGCTTTTCCAAA
>NW_011345262.1:0-3983 GCF_000735185.1 Notothenia coriiceps | reverse complement strand
CAGGGACACACAACGACATGCTGACTGCAGTGGGGTTTGAACCTGTGACCCCCTGATCCGAACACCAACGCACTGCACCACACGCCTCCAATATATGAGTTGGACTATGAACAAATCAAGTCAAAAGTATAAGAAATGTCACATGGTGTCATAACGTACCCTAAAGCTTGTTTTGTTCATTTAATTTGATGAAAAAGTTCTTCAATGTCACATTTAGCGTTTCAAGTTTTGTGTAAACTGTCACATGACCAGTGTTTTATGAAAAAATAAGAATCCTGCTAATGTAGCACAGTATTTAATGTATAAGAGGAAACATTAGTTCTCACAAGTCATTTTACAAACGGTATTACAAAGCCTTTTTTTGTAGAATCGTACTATCCGTATCCAATATTATTTTAAAAAAGGTAGATAAAAGTCTTACCCCAAAAAGATGAGAAAGGCGACACTGACCAAAATATGGATCCCGGAAATATTGCGCCACATCTCAATCCTCTGCATAATATATGCAGCACAGAGGCTGAATTAAAGGAAGAGCACCTGGACACTTTACTTCTAGTGTAACGAAAACACAGGCAATGCATTAGGTATGAATGAAGAAACAGGCAAGAGAGAGAGAGACAGCTAGAGAATACACACATGCTCACACACACACGCACGCACGCACGCACGCACACGCACGCACACGCACGCACGCACGCACCCACGCACGCACGCACGCACACACACACACACACACACACTATACCTGAATAAACCACTAAATATATAATTGTTAAGAAGTTCAATACACAATTTAAGTTGAAACTATATTTATGGATAAAGGATTACAAACTCCTGAATTAATTGATGACTTGTTGTTTAGAGTGTGTTTTTTGACTGATATTGTTTTGTATTATGGTAAAGGGTAAAAAAATATAGATATATTTTGCCCTTAAAGAATTTTAAATATATCTGTTTTAAAAATGAAAAGAGCAGTTCAGTATTTTTTTTAATAAATAGGAACAAATATTTTCTGGACCGGGAATGTACAGAGTGTAAAAAAGTACATGATTGTGTAATGTAACATGTTGTGATCATGGGGTGGGACGAGAGACTGTGTCAGGGAAGCATGGGACGTGCACCTTTCAAAAGAAAAAATTGTACATTGTTAATATTACATTAAATTACATGTTACTTGTTAGACACAATGACATGCTGATAATCAAACCAGGATACGATAAGATTAGCTTTGTTATGACTCAGCATGCTCTAATCAATCCACAGTACGCAACATACATCGTGTATTTGGTATGAAGGCAGTCCCTGTAGTGTTGGTGGTTGTTTAGTGTGCAAATGTTTAGGAAGACTTTAAATGTTTTTATTGTATGGGTTTATTCTGGAGAGTAACTAGAAAAGAGGATTGTCAGTCCAAATATCCTGCTACTCCCCCTCAGCTATCACTGCTACCTGTAAAATAAACATCATCATGTTTGATGTAGATGTGGATCCTTCTCAATGTTGAGTTTCATATTTTGCACAATTTATTTTCATTTTAAATAATGACTGAAGGTGTGTTCTGCATTGTCTGACCAACGGGTCAGAGTCTCTGTTGATCTGACTGTAAACGCCTCATCTACAGTCAGACTGATCTGTTAATCAATTATCAAATATCCTGGACGTCCTGGGTGCCAACGTTGCCAGGTAATGATTCATAACCATGATGTAGTCTACAGCTGTATCAGGACAGGGGGCGCCATCTGCGACCTACTATTGTTACAGTTTTAATGTTATTTGCAACGTGTTTAAAGGACAATGCGGTTTTAATATGTCCTTAAAAAATAATGGAGTTAAGCCTCTGTATCTTTCCAACTGTTCCAACCTTCAGTTTTGTTTTCGTTACAGTTTAGCTTGGGACATTCTGAACTACAGCCCATAATTCGGCTGTGGCTGAGAGAAAGAGCTGTTGTCTTTGAGACAGAAGGTGGTGGGTTCAATCCCAGCTGTGCAGTTATCATGGTGATTAGTGTGTATTGTGCTGCTTGTTAAATGTGTGCTTGATCTCACTGCTATAGCGGAGAAGAGTTACAAAATCAAAGTTCTCAAATCTGTTGGAAATCGCATCCCTTACACTCCTGCTACTGAGTTTAGTAGCAAAACCTTTAATAGCAACGCCATTTTGTATGATAATAAACATTTATATCTGGCTCTTGAGGGCTCTGAAGTGAAGTGTGCTTCTTGTGCAAAATAT
The DNA here is from genome assembly GCF_000735185.1 of Notothenia coriiceps. Taxonomy (NCBI): domain Eukaryota; kingdom Metazoa; phylum Chordata; class Actinopteri; order Perciformes; family Nototheniidae; genus Notothenia; species Notothenia coriiceps. The sequence goes on along the minus strand of NW_011345262.1, from coordinate 1,756 downwards.
ATCAATCAAAGTCAATTAAAGTTTATTTTCAGGCCGATATCACAAATTGTACTTTTGTCTCAGGGGGTTTAAGGTTTATACAGAACTTTAATATGCCGGAAATTCCCGGTGCTGTGTTTCTCCTTGCACTGTGTACACATTGACACAAAGCTTCCAAATAAAAGTGGGACTGGTCAGAGGAAGTGAAATAAAATATGATAGCAGCTCAAAGACAGTGTTAAAGACATGTGCACTTGTTGAAACTTTCAGAGCAATTGAAAGTACATTTGTTATAAATGTTGTCATATCCACAGAAAACAAAGCTAACAAGCAAAACAACATATTGTGAAACACGCACAGACACATAAATCAATAAATATATAAATGTAAGTGAAAAATCAATGTAGAAAAACATTAAAGGTATATAATGTGTGTTCTATTTTATTCTCAACTTATATTTATTTATATACTTATACATTCATTTATTTATTTCCATATTTATAAAAATGTTCTTGTGTTTATTTATCCTGTATTTATTTCCACATTTTTTTTCTCATTTTTATTCCTGTCTTTATGTTTTACTTATGTCATGTTCCATCCTCCATACCCGTGTGCTCGTTGTGTGCATTAAGGTACACATTCACTCCAAATCACATCAAAGCAAGAGCTATAGTTGGGCGTTCATTGTTTTCAGAACACATTGGTGGTCCAGAGGTCGATGCATTGGTTTTAAATGCAGGCGCTCGAGGTTCAACACCCGGAAGAGGTAAATATTTTCTCTTCTGGAGAAATTGTCGCCCATGGTCATGGAAGTAACTAAACTAAGTTTACTCTGTAAGTACAATTTGTCAAGCTTGTACTTTACTTGAGTATTTTCCTGCTATGCTAATTTCTATTCCCCACTAAATTCCCTAAAGGGAAATAAAGTAATTTTACTCAAAAATTAAACTAGTGGAATATAGGAATAACTCTATAAGTCACAAAATAATCAAAAATAATTAAGTATTTTATAACAAAGCAATCAAAACTTTGTTTGTCTACAACAATAAAATGCTACTTGGTGCAACAATTGTATCCAGAAATGTCACATGTATAAATATAATTATATACAAACATAAAGGCATTTTTTCTGCACATTGATTACATTTAATTTATATACTTTAATTACATCTTACTTTTGAATGCAGGATTTGAACTTGCTAATTTAGTATTTTAGTAATGTATTGGTACTGGTACTCGTTCTCAAGTTAGGCATATGAAAAGCCTTCTTCCACAGCTGATTACAGGTGTCGGTACCAGATGTGTTTGGGGTACCATATGTGTTCGGGGCCCGTCTCTTACCAATGACGTCACGCATTGTACGCATTGTGATTGGCTGTACGGTAATTTACCCAGGGGTGTTCGGGGGCAAATCACATCTACAGATCATGACGAACCGAATTGAATTATTCCTATGCTCCTAGCGTGTGAAAATGTTTGTGAAAAACATGTTAAAAAAACATGAAAACGGAGCAATGGCTGTACGCCATTGGCTGTACGGCAACTCAAGAGGACCATCATACACGGTCAAATTCCGAACATTTAAACATAGCCTACACTTCATTCTTTACTTTGTCCGTTATTATATATAGAAGATGAACTACCTCTCTGAAAGGTCTCAATGTGTTCTTTTTGATGGGCTGTTTTCTGAGCAAGGCCGGATTAGTACCTCCAGGGGCCCCTGGGCACTGAGCACTCATGGGCCCACCCCCAACCCACGTACCAACAAGTAACACCA
>NW_011345261.1:5419-5890 GCF_000735185.1 Notothenia coriiceps | reverse complement strand
TCTCACACACACACACACACACACACACACACACACACACACACACACACACACACACACACACACACACACACACACACTCTCTCTCTCTCTGTCTCTCTCTCTCTCACATACACACACACACACACACACACACACACACACACACACACACACACACACACACACACACACACACACACTCTCTCTCTGTCTCTCTCTCTCTCTCACACACACACACACACACACACACACACACACACACACACACACACACACACACACTCTCTCTCTGTCTCTCTCTCTCTCTCACACACACACACACACACACACACACACACACACACACACACACACACACACACACACTCTCTCTGTCTCTCTCTCTCTCTCACACACACACACACACACACACACACACACACACACACACACACACACACACACACACACACACACACTCTCTCTCTCTCTCTCTCTCTCTCTCTCTCT
>NW_011345261.1:3466-4083 GCF_000735185.1 Notothenia coriiceps | reverse complement strand
AGTAGAAGTACAGACATCCTTTACTCAAGTAGAAGTACACACATCCTTTACTCAAGTAGAAGTACACACATCCTTTACTCAAGTAGAAGTACACACATCCTTTACTCAAGTAGAAGTACATACATCCTGTACTCAAGTAGAAGTACAGATACTCGTGTTTAAAAATACTCTGGTGAAAGTAGAAGTACTGACTAAACTTCTTTACTCAAGTCAAAGTAAAGAGGCTTTGAAATGTACTTCAGTAAAAAGTACCCATAACTAGCAGCTGTTGTAAAGAGTACCTGACCTCCCTTTATATTAATAGAACAATAATGTCATTGTTAGCTAATGAATGTTTCCATGGTGACCAACGGCAACATGACAACGTTTTCATTGGGCCCTCTTCTTTAGAGAAGACCAGGAAATGATGGATACACGGATCGTGTTCAAATCAATAGGCACGCAATGACTCTAAATAATAATGATCACGCCACCAAACACACATTCAGACTAAAGGAACCAGCCTGTTTGGAAAATGAGAGAAGTAGAAAGTACAGGTATTTGTGTTCAACATGTAAGAAGTAGAAAGTACAGGTATTTGTGTTCAACATGTAAGAAGTAGAAAGTACAGGTATTTG
>NW_011345261.1:3036-3318 GCF_000735185.1 Notothenia coriiceps | reverse complement strand
TACTGACTAAACTTCTTTACTCAAGTAAAAGTAAAGAGGCTTTGAAATGTACTTCAGTAAAAAGTACCCATAACTAGCAGCTGTTTTAAAGAGTACCTGACCTCCCTTTATATTAATAGAACAATAATGTCATTGTTAGCTAATGAATGTTTCCATGGTGACCAACGGCAACATGACAACGTTTTCATTGGTCCCTCTTCTTTAGAGAAGACCAGGAAATGATGGATACACGGATCGTGTTCAAATCAATAGGCACGCAATGATTCTAAATAATAATGATCA
>NW_011345261.1:0-2976 GCF_000735185.1 Notothenia coriiceps | reverse complement strand
TTCAAAATGTAAGAAGTAGAAAGTACAGGTATTTGTGTTCAACATGTAAGAAGTAGAAAGTACAGGTATTTGTGTTCAACNAGAGAGAGTGTGTGTGTGTGTGTGTGTGTGTGTGTGTGTGTGTGTGTGTGTGTGTGTGTGTGTGTGTGTGTGTGTGTCTCTGTGTGAGAGTGTGTGTGTAACACACACACTCTCACACAGAGACACACACACACACACACACACACACACACACACACACACACACACACACACACACACACACACACACACTCTCTCTCTCTCTCTCTCTCTCTCACACACACACACACACACACACACACACACACACACACACACACACACACACACGCACACACACACACACACACACACACTCTCTCTCTGTCTCTCTCTCTCTCTCACACACACACACACACACACACACACACACACACACACACATACACATACACACACACACACACACACACACACACACACACACACATAGACACACACACAGAGAGAGACACACACACTCACTCTCTCTCTCACACACACACACACACACACACACACACACACACACACACACACACACACACACACACACACACACACTCTCTCTGTCTCTCTCTCTCTCTCTCACACACACACACACACACACACACACACACACACACACACACACACACACACACACACACACACACACTCTCTCTCTCTCTCTCTCTCTCTCACACACACACACACACACACACACACACACACACACACACACACACACACACACACACTCTCTCTGTCTCTCTCTCTCTCTCTCACACACACACACACACACACACACACACACACACACACACACACACACACACACACACACACACACACACACACACACTCTCTCTCTGTCTCTCTCTCTCTCACACACACACACACACACACACACACACACACACACACACACACACACACACACACACACACACACACACACACACACACACTGTGAACATATAGGCTCACCTGCTGAATTAAAAACAACAAATGAAGCAAATTAAAGTGAAAACCATGAAGCAGATTCTCCCATCTCTGGTTCATGTATTTGATTTTGGTGCTAATTGGATCAGCTAATGTGCAACAGTGCTATATTGTCCCGTGTTAAAGCATATACAACATACTCATTTATTAAAACCAATTTTTTATCTGACAGGAAGATCATTTAGACGTGAAGGGACATGAAAATGCCCGTCGTTATCTCGAGCTAAAAGCTAACAAGAAAAGGCTTTGATGAGCTTTTAAGGATGAGATCTTTAACTGTAAATTCACAGTCTAGAAACCGTTGGTATGATTTTAAAAAGAGACGGACCATGACCGAACAAGTAGTGCATCGCTCGGTTAGAAATATACGTTTTGCTGTGACTGATTTGAACGGTCTGGATCACATCATGGGAGGAAGCTTTATGGGTGAGAGACACTTGCTTTGACTTCCTGAAACTGGAGGAAAGCTGCTCAGAAAACCTGTACAGCTGACTTTTCCTTTTGATAGTCACTTTCTGTGTTTCCTTCTGCCCCTCTGCCTCATGCTGCTGCCTGTGAAGAACCTCCAGATGCTTTTTCTGTGTGAATCCACCCAGTGAGTGAACTGGGGCAGATTTGAACAACAGGCAGACTCTTCAAGGGCACCTCAACAAAAGCTGAGGAAGGAAATAATCCTGCGGCCATAAAACTCTTTCCCCTTCTGTTGTTTACTGATAAAACAGATCGTATATGATGTCCACAAAGCAGTGTGTGAGCAAACACCCGAGGTCCGGTGTGTGTGTGTGTGTGTTGCGTGTCAATGGTTTCCTTAGCAGTAAAGTATATGTGCATTTTTGAGGAATTTTACTTGAGTATTTTCATTTTATGCTATTTTATACTTCTACTGCACTACATCTACATTTGCTTGACATACACATGAATGCATCTCTAATTATATACCAGTGAGATTATATATAGTATGCCTTAAATTACCTCTTTGGATAATCAAGTTCATTTATAACAATAATAATGCTATCATTTATAGCATTTCATCACAAGGCAATTAAAGTATATAGTTCCAACAGAAACCAATATATGTCCTTTTTCAATATCTTATTTCTTACATCCTTCAAGTTTCATGGAAAAAAGGCCAGTAGGTTTTCCATAATCCTGCTGAAGATAAACCAAACCCTGCTGCAAACATCACCTCTAAAGTGGAGGTTATAAAAACAGAACCATTGACGATGGCTACTGGTAGAAAAACACTCATCATCCCACAACACCCCCCATCAATCTGACAGCCAACCAGAGATGGCAAAAGTACACACATCCTCGACTCAAGTAGAAGTACACACATCCTTGACTCAAGTAGAAGTACACACATCCTTGACTCAAGTAGAAGTACACACATCCTTTACTCAAGTAGAAGTACACACATCCTTGACTCAAGTAGAAGTACACACATCATTTACTCAAGTAGAAGTACAGATACTCGTATTTAAAAAATACTCTGGTGAAAGTAGAAGTACTGACTAAACTTCTTTACTCAAGTAAAAGTAAAGAGGCTTTGAAATGTACTTCAGTAAAAAGTCCCCATAACTAGCAGCTGTTTTAAAGAGTACCTGACCTCCCTTTATGTTAATAGAACAATAATGTCATTGTTAGCTAATGAATGTTTCCATGCTGAACAACGGCAACATGACAACGTTTTCATTGGTCCCTCTTCTTTAGAGAAGACCAGGAAATGATGGATACACGGATCGTGTTCAAATCAATAGGCACGCAATGACTCTAAATAATAATGATCACGCCACCAAACACACATTCAGACTAAAGGAACCAGCCTGTTTGGGAAATGAGAGAAGTAGAAAGTACAGGTATTTGAGTTCAACATGTAAGAAGTAGAAAGTACAGGTATTTGTGTTCAACATGTAAGAAGTAGAAAGTACAGGTATTTGAGTTCAACATGTAAGA
>NW_011345260.1:0-2403 GCF_000735185.1 Notothenia coriiceps | reverse complement strand
CTGTATCAAGATTGATGCAAAACAAGTGATGTTTGATCTTTTTAGAGAGATTTAGAAAAAGCAAACCACCTCTGGGTAATTTGGGTGTATTTGCCATATCTCTGGAACCCATTGGTCGATTTTGATGATTGACACCACTTTTGAACTGTTAGAGCCAATATAATCGAGAGGGAGTCCCTAAATCTATCTCGGCATTACCATTGGTGAATGAGAGTGATACACTCCCGTAGCTCTCATAGCAGCTATATATGAAAACTACTGTTATTGACATAGATGTTATGATGGATTATCAGTAATCATTTCAAAGTGACACAGAGACATTGGATTAACCTTCAGCAGCGTTTATATGCGTTTCAATGCCATTGAACACAACTTTTGATGAGAAAACAGCAAAGGTAAAACTGATGTTAAATAGTAAGGAATGCCTGTCTGTATCTGTTAGGAATCACAAGTCTCTCCCCTCTCAACCTGCATCACCACCTCTGTCAATCAAGTATAGACCACTCCCCCATGTGCACACCACATGGGAAGTTTGATGCCCCATTTGTTCATTGGTGTTACCTTATTTAAGTTACTGTGCAGAGGTTTGGGGCAGTAATTATTAAACTACAACACAATCCCTATTTATTCTACAAAAAAGAGCAATAAGACTTATAAAAAATGTCGGATATAGGGATCATACAAACCCATTATTCTTAGAGCTAAAATTATTAAAACTGTCAGATCTTGTTGAATTCCAAATCGCACAAATCATGTTTAAGGCAAAAAACGTTCAATTACATGGGAATATTCAGATATTCTTCAATGAAATGCAAGGGAATTATTATTTGCGTGGTTCATTTATATTCACTAATGTTAGGGTGCGCACAACAAAAGAGAAGTTTTTGTGTTTCTGTTTGTGGGGTGAAGATCTGGAACAATTTGAGTGAGGAGCTAAAGGGATGTCCAAACATAAAACTATTAAAAAAGAGGTATAAAGACACAATTCTCACAAGGTACAAGGATGAAATTGCTAAACCATAACTGTTTATATTCTTGTTTTGTATTCTATTTATGAATTTGTGTATGTACATATGTATATATATATAAATATATAGAGACCATTCTCCTAACTTGCCTGTATATATTATATGAATGATTATATAAATTAGGGAAGGTTTAAGTATACATTGATATTGTATGTTAACATATATTAAGATGTTAAAAAAAAAAAAAAAAAGGGAGAAGGGGTCGGATTAAATAAGTGTAAACTTCTTCCGACCCCTTTTTGGACGTGTAAATAGCAAAAGCTTTATTGTTATTGATATCAGACAATGATACTACAGATTATTCAATTATTAATTAAATATTTCGTTTTGTTATTGCATTCATTTGTATAGTACTGTATCATGTCTGTATCATCTTTTGTTTCATTTGTATTTTCTTTGGTTTTACACGCTCGAAAATAAATAAATAAACTAAACTAAGTTTTTCATGCAGTCAATTCTGGTTTATTTTCAGAGTAACTGAATACACTCGCATCCACATGCTGTACAACTCAGCATTATATCCAGGAAACAGTACAAATAATAGGTCAAATAGTGAAGCTTCTGTACTGTTTTGTCTTTTTTTTAGAAAGAACTGGACAATGTAAAAATTACATTTATGGAAAGTGAAGTTGCATAAATAAACTATTAATTCAAATATAAAAAACACTTGGCAGTTAAACAGAATGTTTGCAAGTCAATTCAACATGCTTAAAGTCAACTATGAAATAAAGTTTAACTAGGAACATGGAACAATACTGATAGCTTTTGATTAATTGATTTACATTAATTAGTTTGGAGTTTGGGCGCAACATTTAACACAATTAAAATAACCAGCCAAAGGAATAAAAGACATCCTGCAGAGAACAATACCTCTTCAACATTTATCATTTCACTAATCTGATATCAATATCAACTGTATGAACCCAGCCATGTACCAGAGCCAGCTCAGTATCCTCAAACATCCCATAATATAAAGCTAACCTTAACCATGACCACAATGTATCTGATATTTTAATGTGACGCTCACTGTGATGCTCCATCAATCAATCAATCAAATGTTATATATATAACCCAATATCACAAACTCCCCAGAAGAATGAATGAAACCTCAGGGAGAGCAACAGAAGAATGATGACTCTCACAGGACACAAAGACGTGCAATAGATGTTGTGTGTAAACTAAAAAGATATTACATTTATAACATAGTAGTCTAACGCAGCGTCCACACGGCGGCGTGCGTTGAAGCTTGCCGGCGGGCATGTCTGAAGCTCGACCAACAACCAATCACCTGAATCTCCCGCCCCGGACACACAAGCAGCGGTTTGATTGGCTAGAGCTTGTACTGGCATATGATTTGATTGGCTGACGCTTCCGT
>NW_011345258.1:0-3358 GCF_000735185.1 Notothenia coriiceps | reverse complement strand
GTGCCTATCACGACCCCACATCGGTAGGGGCGTCCGAAATGAGGTGGTACATCTGTAACAAGACAAAGTTTCATGTCTTGCTAACGCATTTTCTCATTGTGTTTAAACTAGGGCCGGGACTCGATTAAAAATTAATCTAATTAATTACAGGCTTTGTAATTAATTAATCGCAATTAATCGCATTTTTAATCGCATATAAATATTTGACCTGAGAACAGTGAGAAGCAATTTTTTTCACATGGATTTTAGTATACCATTGAATAATGACTGAATACATAAGCTTAAGCAACAAAACATTGTTTATTTTTTTCAAGGAGGTTCTTAACCAAGACCAACAGAAAAGTGCAATTTTTGCCATAAAGTGTAGCAATAGCATATTTAGGAATATAGTACATTTCAGAGATTCAGGTAGCCTATAGGTGGTAGACCTTCTGTAAACTATAACACTTTGTTTTTAAGTAAACACAATACTTTCAAGTACATTCAGAACATTGGAAACCCTGACTATAGAAAACATCTCTCTGTTGCTTCAGAGGCCATAACAGACTTTGTTGATTTACCAACAGTTGATTTAAAAAATCTAATAATTTCAGTCCAACTCTCTCAATAACCTTGGCCAAAACAATAAACAGTCAACATAAAGTGCCAGTTGCACCAACAACGTAATAAATAGTTCAACATAAAGTGTACCATTTAAAATAAAATAAAAAAGTGCCAGTGATTGACCTCAATCCCTCCTATTCTTCCAATATCCTGATGAAAAATAAAATCTCTCTGTTGCATAGGCCACTGTTTGATCAACGCGAATTGGGTGTGGGTCCTTGTACTCCGAGTCCGGCTAACGTCCACAATAGCTTCCACGCTAGCTGCTATATGTTTTGCATTGAGGTGATACTTGAGGCTTGATGTGCTGCGGTGATATGCGAATTCCTTTTTGCATAATTTGCAATCAACCGTGCTTTTATTGACGCTTCCATCCGTCCGTTTTTTAAAACAAAATGTCCCATCCACGGGGCCAACCAAAGCGGTCTCATCAGCTTCTTCGTTCATGTTTGACTATTGTTCACTGTGGTTTGTTGTTGTCTGAAGTCATGAACGTTAGTTGGTGCTCCAGTATAATCGGTACCCCTGAAACTCATCCAGTGAGAAACGTTCCGTGGTGCAAAAATAAGTGCGATTAAAATGCGTTAATTTTTTTAACGCGTTAATTTTTGTGTAATTAATTAATCTTAATTAATGCGTTAAAGTCCCGGCCCTAATATATATATATTATATAAGGACAAGGAAACAGATATAAGGGAATTATTTAACCATGTAAAGTTAAAGCGTTTACTAAGCAGATCAGATGATCCTTTCAAGTCTTTAAAAGGATTAACTAAAAAAATGCAGAGTTCAATCTAATTTGAAGGTAAAACTGAACAATACCCAAATGAAACATAATGTTAGTAATACAGTAAATGTATAAACTACAGCTGACTACATCGAGAGCAGTTGAACAAACAATACATGAAAAAAAGAGATTTAGCCATCTTACAAAGTAGAGTTAGAAGTAGATGATTGGCTAGTAGTGTACGAATGTTGCCTAAAGGGGCTTTATTTTGCTCAGTTTCAGGTTTAATAATTACATTTTGTGCTTTACATGCTTTAATGGTCCAAAAGTGCATTATTTTTCTGAAACCAGAGGCAAGTCTGCTCTGATTTGTTAGCTGGCCGGCTCTGTTATGATTTTTTCAACCGTTTAGAGATGTTCCACCACTCAACCCAGGCATGTACTAAGTCCAGCCAGTGGGCCAATTACAGCCCGCCGTCAGATCCCACTTCTACAAACCCGCTACAAAGTTAAGGTATTCCATATAATCTGTTCAATGTTATCTGACTCTCCAAATATAAATGAAAGGCAGTGTTTTTAGTTATACTTCCTTTTGAAAAATAAAGATAATTATGACAATGAAAATTGTTACATAACAGTGTATTTGTATGTCATTTTTATGTTTAAAAAATGTCAGAAGGGACAATGACAATCCGGCCCTCTTTGAAAAAAGTTGGGACACCCCTGCCTTAACCCGGGTACAATGTGTCGGAACGCTAGCACATGGAGGTGCGAGTGTCACTATGTCGCTAAAGTAAACAAAAGACTACAATGGAGGCGTTTCAGGCAGTGGGGGAGAGAAACTCCCTCTGGAGGGAACTTTGGGATTTTAGCCATTGCAGACCATTTACCTGCACAAAAACCTATAACACTGCAGGAAAGGGGAACCCCCAAAAAGCATAATAGGGCCTCTTTAATCAAATCGGCAGACACAGAGCAACATCAGCAGTTCTCATTCGTAACACTCCGTTCGATGTCTCACTATGGGATGCGCCTCATCGCGGAGCAAACAGAAGCATCAATCTCATTACGCCAATCCTGATTGGCTGGTGATCTTGACGTCAGCGTCAGGGAATATACCCCCTATAAGTAGCTTGCGCTACGCCGCATCATGCATCATTCAAACACCTCTTCTCGCTTCAGAGCACATCTCTATTGGTAGCCGGGCTAGCTCACACAGTCCACAGATGGAACCAAGCTATCCAAGCTAACTTCGGTCGACGGGGGCTCGTCTGCTACTTCTATATATACTTCTGCAAGAAGACTGTTAATACTAACACACCAGTTAGTGTTGCAATCTACCTCGCCGTTTCTTTCTTCGGAATTAAAGGTAAGATTTTGATTTTTCAAGCTGGTAACACACCTGTTTACTAGCTTGCCTTTCTTCACTACCGACACCAAGGTAGCGGGGACGTTTTTTTATTTTTCTCTCTCACACCAGAGGAGGGGAAGATAAAAAGGGTATTAACACACCAGTTAATATTCTTTGAGAATAAAATTCTACACCGTCGTTTTTTCTCCGGATTAACGACAGGTGGGGAAGGATTTTTTCTCAGCAACGTACCTGTTACGAGCGGGTCCTCTCCACGCCGTCACCACGGCGACCGAGATGGACGCTTCTCTCCCTCACACCAGAGGAGTCAGGGACTCGGAGGCTCGGCTCTGCGGCTGCGGGTTGAAGATATCAGGCACAGACTCACACCAGGTCTGCTCGTCCTGCCTCGGGCTGGAACACGCCCAGGAGGCTATCGACAACCCCGGCTCGTGCGGGCATTGTGCCGCTTCACCATCAAGAGCCTCCGCCGACGGCTAGCACGCCAAGCTAGCTTGTCGGGACAGGACCCCCTCATGTCCGCTGTTTCGCCGGCCGGCAATCAAGACATGGGGGCGTCCGCCGCGGAGATTGAGCCCAGCGCTGTGTCAGGCTGGGGCTCAATAACAGCGGCAGCTGCTGAACCGGAGCCCCGCGCCGTGTCAGGCTGGGGCCCG
>NW_011345257.1:3396-9253 GCF_000735185.1 Notothenia coriiceps | reverse complement strand
ATTGTTTTTATTTTAAATTGTATAATGTCTGACTTTTTTTGCCATCCGCGAGGAAAAGAAATGGGGCTCAGAGCCTCAGAATACTGAAATCTGTATTTTCTAAATATTTGTTTCCTTCTAACTTGTTATTATTTACATTGCTTTTAAAATCGTTCTGTGTGACATGAAAAAAATGGGGAAATCGTGTTGGTGAGCACGAATCAATAGATACATTTTGTAACTATAACACAAAATGCTGTGAGAATGGGTTGCACGGTCACATGACTTCACGTCACCACCGCTAAGCTAAAGGAGGCTAATGTTGGGCTATAAAGGAACTACAGCACGGTCACATGACTTCACGTCACCACCGCTAAGCTAAAGGTGGCTAATGTTGGGCTATAAATTAACTACAGCACGGTCACATGACTTCACGTCACCACCGCTAAGCTAAAGGAGGCTAATGTTGGGCTATAAAGGAACTACAGCACGGTCACATGACTTCACGTCTCCACCGCTAAGCTAAAGGTGGCTAATGTTGGGCTATAAATTAACTACAGCACGGTCACAAGACTTCACGTCACCACCGCTAAGCTAAAGGTGGCTAATGTTGGGCTATAAATTAACTACAGCACGGTCACATGACTTCACGTCACCACCGCTAAGCTAAAGGAGGCTAATGTTGGGCCTGATGACGTTTCACCAGTGTGGTATTTACTGACATATTTTTACTGACATATTTTATGTTGTAGAAGAAAACTTTAAAATCTCCTCATCATAAAACTTTGTTGGGGCCTCAAGATGGCCAGGGACGGCCCTGAGTCGGGTATTTACTGACATGTTTAATGTCGTAGAATAACATTTTCTTCAGCTTGTGTTAACCACAAACCTTATTTCAGGATAAAAACCAAAAACACATTCAAAAACCACTGACTTTGAGATGAGCGAACCAGAAGTGGTAAAATGCTACTACTTTGGGGGTTTTAGGAATCATTCCTGCACCACTCTATTGTCCTGAGAAGCTATAAAGGTTTTTCGTCCAGAGTATATTTTTCTTTCCTGTCCATCACATTTGATTTAGTTTGACTTTAGCTCACAGCAGAGACTTTGTGCCACGGTGGGTCATGTTGACTTCCCATTCGGGTGTTGATAGATGGAAGGGTAGGAGGAAATTGATGGCAGAGGGAGGGATGCGTGAGGAGTGGAGGTTACCCACCAGCTGAGGAAACACCGCGGCTGGCATGGCCACGCTGTTTTTGATGGTGAAAATCAGCTCCGGGTCCAATGAAAATGTTTGGGTAGAAATGTTTAAACACAGGAAATAAGACGACTACTCTTCATTGACAGGAAACATACATCCTCTCACACACACACACATTACACAGGACAAATTTCTCCTGACACCCTGGGTAGGACTTGTGATTTTGCAGTACTTCCACCATAGGAATTAAATGTCACAAAGGCACCGTTAGCTGAGAGATTTACACCTTGCAGTGCACTGATCGAAGAACCAGATACTGTTATCATGAGAGCCTCTGAACTGTTTTCTTTTTTAACCTGGTATGAAGTTTGGTTCCTTATGTGCGATACTGTTAAACGGATCATTAATAACACGTAGTAAAGGGCGGCAGAATGCAGTTGCAGAGTCTAAGGAATCTAAGGAAGAAGACTTCCCCTGACCCCGAATTTGCTAAGACTTCCCAATTGTTATAGGATGCTTCTCAAGACAATAGAGTGGTGCAGGAATTAGTCTTAAAACCCTAAATTGTAGTCAGAGTTCTCGCACTTCCTGTCCCTTTATCTGGAACTCAATGGTTTTTTTAATGTGTTTTTGGTTGTTATCCTGAAATAAGGTAAGTGGTTAAAACAAGCTGAAGAGATTTTAAAGTTTTCGTCTACAACATAAAATATGTAAGTAAAAATATGTCAGTAAATACCACACTGGTGAAACGTCATCACGCCCAACATTAGCCACCTTTAGCTTAGCGGTGGTGACGTGAAGTCATGTGACCATGCTGTAGTTCCTTTATAGCCCAACGTTAGCCTCCTTTAGCTTAGCGGTGGTGACGTGAAGTCATGTGACCGTGCTGTAGTTCCTTTATAGCCCAACATTAGCCACCTTTAGCTTAGCGGTGTGAGTGAAGTCATGTGACCACGCTGTAGTTCCTTTATAGCCCAACATTAGCCTCCTTTAGCTTAGCGGTGGTGACGTGAAGTCATGTGACCGTGCTGTAGTTCCTTTATAGCCCAGGAACATCACATCAAATTATGACATTAAATGAACATTTAAGGGAACAAGGTAATCCATCAAATAGCTGTTGAGATCCAGTGTAGTCTGACCTAGCATTGCTAAAATTACTTTTTGCCCTCTCTAAAACCAGTCCAGACCACCAATCATCCCATTGCTTACAATCAGTGTTGGGCAAGTTACTTCCAAAATGTAATACAGTACATATTACTTATTACTGTCTTTTTTAAGTAATAAGTTACATTACAATATTACTGTCTCTGAAATGTAATGAGTTACACTACTTATATATTACTTTTGAGTTACTTTACCAAAAGAATGGCTAGGTATTTTAAATGCTAAAATGTAGTTTAGTGCAGCTCATTATACATCCAGTGAAGGGCGATGCGGTATAGCATAACAACTGTGTAGGCCATTAAGGCTACTAACAACTTGTATTACACAGCTTGATCAGGGTTCGAGTTATAAACTGAGCTCTATGGGGGTCTTTAAAACTAACACGTGCACGCACACACACACACACACACACTCAAACAAACACACTCAAACACACTCAAACATACACACACAAACACAGCAGCAGCCCTCTACTTGCAACAAACTTAAATATGAAAAGGTTCAACTACGCACACACACATCATCTTGGCTCGCGCAGCACGCTCACAGGCATAGATTGCGCAATAATGTATTGCACACCTTGGTGCAGCGCAGGCATACTGTCATTCAAGAGATGCGTAGTTCTTTTGGAAAACATGTTTTTCTTTAGGCTGATCAGGGATGCGAAGAGGGGGATCTTGATGAGCCCGAAGGGTAAACACCAGGCTTACTAATCTACCCGCACAATTTGTCTCTGGTGTCGGAATGTCTCTCGATGTTAGTGAATTCTTAAAAAACAAAACACCATTTAATTTCGGGTTAAAATGTGTTGTAACTGTGTTACTGAGAGTTTTAACGGGTAGTATATTACCCACATTTCATTAGTAATGCATTACAGCAAAAAGTAATACATTACTGTAACTACTGTAAAACGAATTTACTCCAAGTCTCTGCTGTCAATTCCACCGGCTATTAGCTGCCATCTTTGCCAGTGGAGAGAAAGGCACTTTATTTGATCTGCCAGGCTTACAAACATTTCAGATCCAAATTCCCTGAGGCATGCATGGCAATAGAGAGAAGGCACTGCTGCTAATAGAATTACAGACATCTCACATAGTTTTACCTTTTGTATCTTCTTTTAAAGTCTGGACTGGACACCAAACAAGGGGAAATGTGTCTGGGTAGAAACCACCAGGTTTGTTGACCCTTCACATATACTGGAGGTGAGACAAACAGAAACGATGACATCGGCTGAAGCTCTGCTGCCAGAATATCTTTTTTCCAACACTTGGCACGGAAAGCTTGTACGCTCCAATCCTCTTTTATTGCTATTTACCTCTTTGCCAAGCTTTGTTGAAAGCACATCGTTTCACAAGATGAATGTGAACCTGAAAAAAGACCATCACCCACCAGCCCTCCATCAGGTTCCAGAGCTGCTTATCTGTGGGCTTCTATAAGCGGTCCTGAATCTCTTAGTGTTGATTCTTCCCAACTATAAAAAGGAGTCTTGCGATGGTGAGCATTTAGCTTTTAGCGTTGTAGTTCATTAAATCAAGCCTTCAAGAAGTGCACCAAACGGTGGTACTAAAACTTCTGTCTCAGTCTGTGACGTCATTCAGTCGAAATTTGCTGATGTCCCATTGAGTTACATTGGGAAAGACGGACTGTAAGTTATCAGATATTTGCTTTAAACGTATATCAGAAGGACCAACACATGAATAGCCTGGGTTTAGCGTTAGGAGGCGGGGCTTAATGAGTGGGGGTAGGAATGAAAACTGGGAGGCGGGGCTGAGCTGGAAGAGGTGGGGCTTATCTTATTGTTAAAATTACGTAACATTTTTTTTCTAGTGATGGGAATTACGGCTCTTTGAAGTGAGCCGGATCTTATGGCGCCGTTCTAAAAAGCCGTTTTTTTTTAAGTGGCGGTGGAGAACATTTGTTGACCCTGCTTTATATGATGCTCAGGCTTTACAAATGTTCCACTCCGCTTTATCATTGCCTAGGTTTTTGTTGAAGTGTATCCAAATGCTGCAGCGTTTTCACGTTGGGCTCATTTTTTCACCCGAAAAACACATCGTCTACCTGTACCACTGAAGGTCGGCTCTCACCAAGTACGACTCGGTTCCCTTCGTTCGTACCAAAGAGCCGATCAAAAGAATCGGATCGTTCGTGAACGTAACATCTCTAGTTTTTACCATGAGTGCTCTTCTTCTCTCCAAAGCAAAAGAACCAGGTGATTGAAATAAGCAAAATGCATGGCGCTGTTGGGCATAGATGAGATGGAGGGGTTGTGAGCTAACTGCTACCCTTTGCTTTCCTTTTTCCACCACTACAGTACACAGCTCAACAGTAAACCAAGAATAGAAACGTTTTTTTAGACATTTTTAAGTACATCAAACCATTTAGCAGCCAGAGCGGTATCAGAAGCACTCAGCCCCCCTACACTTTTTCTAAATATGTCCACAAGTGCACAGGAGAGCGTTGGTGAACCCAGAGGAGTCTGAACCAGCCGCTCATAAATCCACCGTCGGACAGGCAGGTGGAGCGCGAGCGTTTGGACTCTGAGGGCTCGCCTGATTTATGGATCAGTGTAACCTCTGCAGTTTAAAGATAACAAGAGCAAACCTCGCCGGGGACGGAAACCTCTGCCCTGCTCCGACACTGTGAAACCACTTTAAAGATCCACTCATCGGGGAAACATCAGTTAGAGAAATAGTAGAAGTTATGATAGACAGGGTTATGTAATCAGTAATCTGATTACTTTACCTAACTTCTGAATACTTAAATACAATGCCAACTAACACGAGAAAATACATATCAATTAGGCTGGCTTTTATTTATGTGTTTTATGTGAGACAACCGAACAAGGAAACCCTGGAAAAGAAAAAAACAAGTTATTTGGTATCGAAAAATGTGCCCTTTACAAAAAACATCATCAAAGTATTTAGATGAAGATGAATGACCTTTTTTTGTATCCTAATTACATAATACCATTACATGTTATCCGACTGAGTGTAACGAGGAGTCGTTAATGGAAATATTATTGGAGCTACTGTTAACAGCCTCTTTCCTCACTGCTGCGGCCAAAACCGTTTCCTCCCGACTTCCTTTTTAAAAAACGTTTGTATATATTCTTAATGAAGAAACAGAGAGGACGTTTGGTACATTGATAGGAACCACAGTAACACATGTCCAACAGTTCAAAGCTACTAGTGTTCAGCTTAGTCTCTACTATTGTGCATTTGACAAGCCATACGTAGTGGATCTTCACTTGAAGGCATACAATATTTAAACCACAATTGTTGTACAGACTAACAGAAATAAATAATAATAAAACAATACAAGGGAAAGGGGGGNGGGGGGGGGGCATTAGTCAGTAGACAAACATGAGAGAGATTTGAAGAAGGTTAAGAAGGGTTGCCAATTAGTGTCAAACCTACATGCCCCTTAAAGAATATTACATTTTATTCTGGGCAAGGAAACTCCTGACTTCCTTCAGATCGAACATCATTCACCCCCCGACTCCCCCATCAC
>NW_011345257.1:0-3358 GCF_000735185.1 Notothenia coriiceps | reverse complement strand
AGCTCCCAGCAGCGCCAGTAACTCACACATGGAGAATTTACTCTGATAACATGACACGCCACTTCCTCGCCGTGCCTCGAGTTTAACGGAGGGTTTAATATTTCTACAGGTGTGAGGATACTTTGGCACGAGGGTTTTCTCCTTTAGACGGAAAGCCTCGTAACATTTTCCAAAAAAAGCTGGAAGATGAAATACAGAGGAAGGGAAGAGGTTTATTTATTTTCAAAGTAGTGTTAAACCAAAAAGCAAATGAAGAATGTCTGCAAGGTTTATTTAAAGAGTTTGTACTTGGCTGGTATTTGAGTAAGAAAACTCACCTTAGATGTCAATGTGAGGCAAACACAACCTCTTACCAGAGGGAAATATAAAAAGCAACTAACTGCTAACTTTCCCTCGGCTTGTTTCTCTAAAAATAAAAGCATAAAGCAGTGATAAATCAGAGATAGTAGCAATAATCAGGGTCATCACTTAAATGCACTTTACCAGAATGTTAAAATACATTTTTAAGGATTATTTAATAAAGAAAAGCAACAATGTTTAAATATAAATAGTTACCAAAAATATCTGTTTGATACTTAATAAATATACAAATAAATAACATATGGTATTTTTGGCTGGCTTTGATGGGAGGTAGTGTGTTTGTATGTGTGCATGTTCAAAGTTATAGTGAGGTTTCTGTGAAAACCCGGACATTTAGGAGGTTTTATTTGGGAGCCAAATTGTCTGCAAAGGTCTAATCACCTCTAACATATATGGACATCAGTGTTTCCAATATATTGATTTATTTATTTTTTTTTTTCAATACATTTTCATTTTGGTGGTTTAATGGATAGTGAGGTCGGCTGATGATCGGAAGGTTGCAAGTTTAAATCCCGGCTGGAACACCACTACTAGTGTGCCCTTGAGTAAGGCACTTAGCCCTCAGTTACTCTCAGTTATTAATTGGTCATTGTAAATCGCTCTGGAATAAATGTCTAAATTGTAAATTATATTTTAGGGCCCCCACAGATCCTCAACTCCGGTGTGTCTCACTCATTAACAACGCAACACAGAGCAACAAGAACGTTGTAGTAGCCATGAACTCACATTTATTTTCGTATTTGAGGGGGGGGTGGATGCATGGGCCACCCGAATAGGTTAAGGGGCCTTTGGCTTTTCTTGCCGGGGTGGGGGTGCGGTGCGGGGCCCCCACAAATAGAATCAAATTCTGTGAGAAACACTGGATATGGTGAATAAAACCAGAAAAACACTGAATAAACAGGAGATGAAATGTACAGCAAAGGAAGAGCTTGGCTTATCTAAGATTGTGTAAAAGCACGAGGAAGAGCGAATTAGGAACATCTGCAGGTTTACTTAAAGAGGACCTATCATGCAAAATGCACTTTTGTACGTCTTTTCTACATGAATATGTGTCCCCGGTGTTCCAGGGAACTCACCAAGTGTCAGAAAACACAACCCTCTCTATTTTCCTCCATACCCTAATCTCTTAAAAAGGGGCTGCAACGGATCTGATACAGACTGATCCAGATTTGAACACTTCTATGACGTCACAGAAGTGGCGCTACGGCTATTGGGCCAACTCCACCAATCAGGAGGACACAGCCACGGACATTGCCGTTGGAAAGCGCTGGAGACGCTGTAGTACATATGCCAGGCCTGTAGATGGTGCTGTTCTCACAGAATCAGCCCATGATGCAAAGACAGTGTTAAATTGAGCGATATGAGGAATGGCTAAAATGCATGATCTGTTTTTGAAAAATAAAAAGTATAAATATGCCTTATATAGGTATGGTCCTACACTATATTATTCAAATATAGCATGATAGGTCCACTTTAAAGAAGCTGTACTCGGCTGTTTCTAGCATTTTCCTCATTCTCTTGCAGCACTGTTTTTATTCGAGTAATACTAGGAAAACACGTTCCTATCCGTGTTGCAATAAATGCCACAACAACATTTGCAAGCTAATTGCTAACCCTTATAAGGATACGGTGAACAAAAATGGAAAAATCTGTTCCTTTTATCTGTCTCACATTAGCTGGCGAGGACAGCCTGCTCCCATCACTCCACAGAACAACATCATTTGTCTTGATTTCCCCGCGAAAGCCCTTCCACCCTTTGATACCACAGCCCAATAACGCAGCCTGCAGACAGCGTTTTGTTATTCTGCTAACACTCGTGTCTGCGGCTCACAAGAGGCTCCTCCGTGGAAGGTGTTGTTGTGTTTAAAAGGCACCGAGGAACAATCCGCCGCTGTTTCCCTGCCACATGCAGCTGTCATCGTCCCATTCACAGGAAAACACTCATCATGTCATCACCGCTCTGCATAGGAGCCAGAGCTCTATTTAGCGAGATGGCAGCTTGTAATCACGCCGTCCTCCAGGAGAAGCAGCCGAGGAGGAGCTGATTACTTGGACTCCCATCGTGCATTCCTCTGCAGAGCCTCGCTGCTCCTCGCTCAGGAACAATCGTCTCTAATGATGCTCATTAATGACGAGTTTATGTTCCCCAAATACCTCCCAGACCCCCGTGAACACACAGCGTAAACACTCTCATGGAAACTTGGTGCCACACACACACACTTTTATGTCTGCAGGTTGTTTGTGGATATATCGTAACACATTTAAACAACAGGCTGTAGCACTTTTACTAGGTCTATTTCAGAACATTTTAAAAACTAGTACCGTCTTAAATTGTGTACTACTGTATGTAAATGTGTTGATGAGTGCGTACCAATGCAAAGTATTTAAAAATGCAAGATGGTGCTCTCCTAACGGGCAGAAAGTTGAGTGAGCAATTGTTATATTTGTGATTTGTTGTACTATTAAAAAGGTAATGTTATACCACTATACTGCTGTTGAAAAGAAATAGTTAGCGACCGCAACATGTCAACATGACCTTTACAGCGAGCGGAGTACATGTTACTTTTTCATTTTAAATGTTTGAACCATGTTTGGTAGGCACTGTTAGGACACTGGATGTAACAGACACTCCTATGACCAGTGAACGAAACAAAAAGGACGATGGGATTACATTTTGTTCAGGGAAACGAAGGAGACGCACGCAGCAAACATCAGCAAGAGACGCTGCATGTGTTGGATGGTATTCATCCTCATGCATCCTTAGCTTAAGGAGATAATAAAGGAAGCATTGAAGCTCCTTTCCTATCATCTAGAGCAGCGGTTTTCAAAGTGTGAGGCGCGCTTCCCCGGGGGGGCGCCAGAGAGCTTCAGGGGAGGCGCAGCATCAGAAAGAAATAACGAGAAACAGTGAAATCTAGCTTGTTAACTTCAGCTAACTTTATGCGAGCGGCAACATGGATCGATTTTTATTGAAGTTACCTAAAGTGAGAGAGAAGAC
>NW_011345256.1:0-1474 GCF_000735185.1 Notothenia coriiceps | reverse complement strand
AAGGTAAATCAGTTGAAAGCCAAAGTTCAATAAACATCCCAATTCCCTATGCTGAGTGAAATTGCAAAAACACCACGATCTAATTCTATCAGTTTCCCAGTTACAAAGGGACAGGGGGGCGGGTAGCGTCTCGCAGCGGAGAAACTGTGACGCGCTGTGACGGCTGCTCGTGGAGCCTCACAGCAACTCTGCTTTCTGCACCACAATCTGGTGCTGCTGAATTGGGACTACTAAATGAGTGAGACTCAAATATCAGAAGTTCAGAACAAGTTTTAGCAGTTTTTATTTTAACTTCATTTACTTTACTCAGGGTCACAGAGAGGAAACCAGTTTTAAGATGTTGAAAAGTTCATTAAACATAAAAAGGCATTTCATAGAAGTTGTTATTCTACATTTTGATACCAAGATTTTCTGATCTACTGAAAATGTATATCGGTTCCAAATATCGGTTATCGGTCTCCTTGATTACTAATAATCGGTATCGGCCTTGAAAAAGCCATATCGGTCGATCCCTAATCAAAATAGCAGTTTTCCCATTCAGCATTGGACTTAATAATGGTTTCTAACATTCCCATTTCTTTCTCTCTATGGCGCAGGACCGTTTTAGGTTTTAAATGAGATATTGTATTATTCTCATTCAAAAGACTGACATGTTTGCAAAATATTGTAGTTTCGATCTTAAATATTAAAGCTGCATTCTCTCACAAAGCTTGTACTTTATCTTACTATAAACAATTACATACATTTAGTGTATCATAGAGCAGTTCAAGGTTTTATAAAATGTGTTTTATTTCTTACCAAAAGCTGGTTTGTCAGCAGCAGCAGCCCCGAAATTGAAGCCTCCCATCTGTGGTGCAGGGTTACTGGGGGCTGGTGTTCCAAACTGGGGGCATGGCATCGCAGCTCCGAAGTTAAATCCACCGGATGCAGGCTGAGCCGGACCGGGGGCCGCCTGCTGAGGAGCCGCATTTCCAAAAGAGAAGTTGGAGGAGGAGCTCTGAGTCTGTGCGGCTGAACCGAAGCTCGGAGCAGCCGAGGGGGCCGCCGAGGGGGCAGCGGTGCCGCCGAAAGCAAACCCAGTGGAGCTGCTTCCAAACGCTGGTTTAGCAGGCGTCCCAAAACTGGCAGCTGTCGTGGCGGCAGTCGACCCAAAGGGGAAAGAGGGCGGGGCGGTGTTAGGGGCTGGGGTGGATGATGCTCCTCCACCGAAGTTGAAAGAGTTTGGCGCCGCCGCTGAAGAACCAAAGGTGGCCTGTGCTCCCGCTGAGGAGCCAAAGGGGGTCTGTGCTGCAGGTGCCGCTGAAGAACCAAACGTGGTCGGTGCCGTTTGTACCGCTGAAGAACCAAATGTGTTCTTTGCTGCCGGTGCCGCCGAGGGGCCAAATGTGTTCTGTGCTGCCGGTGACGCAGTGGAGCCAAATGTGTTCTGTGCTGCCGGTGACGCAGTGGAGCCAAATGTGTTCTGTGCTGCCGG
>NW_011345255.1:3071-7458 GCF_000735185.1 Notothenia coriiceps | reverse complement strand
CATCGCCAGAAGGCAACAAGTCAAAATGTTCCGCTATGTCCACTGCAAACAGCGCTCTGCATGTCCGACTGTTCCACTGTTTGTGTGTGTCTGTCAACGCATTGGTCCAATCACATTCAGCATCCCATCAGCGTTTTTTTCCCCCACCAACAGCCTGCGAATCAGAGGCACAGTAGGGCGGGTCTTCGCGTAATGCGTGTGTTTAAAAAAAAAAAAGTCAGAGCGAGAGTTAACAACTCATCTAGTTGCATCTGTACTGTAGCTAGTAGCCTAGTTTCATCTACTGGGGTGGCATGGGGGGGGCAACTGCTACCCTCAAAATAGGCCTTGCCACCCCAGCTGCCACCCCAGTTGGCAGCTTTGTTTTGAAAGAAAAGTTGTGGCTCATCGGACATTTATGAGAGAAAGTCTCAAATGTCCGACTGCAAGTGAATGCAGGACAAGACGCACGCCTTGTAACCCCTCCCCCGGACCTGGCGCGAGTGTGGAAATATGATAGGCGCGATTTCATTTGAACAGTACGGCGCAAAAACGAGAAGCATTTGGACCCAAGTACTGAAGGAATGAGGTATTTGCGGTCTACAATGATAGAAAAGAGACTGTCAGGTTGGCTGTACTCAGCATTGAATCAAAACGCACTAAAGCTGACAGTCTCTGACAGTGATGGAGACCATGTTTGAAGGCAAACTAAAAGAGGAAATAACAGGTCAAGCAAATCCCCCTCTCAGATTCCACAGCAACCAGAAGAACATAAATACTGGCTGGTGATTTGATTCATCAGCTTTGTGATGGAATACAAAATGCACAGTGCATTTCCTTAGCTGTGGATGAGTCCACTGGCACCACTGACAATGCTCAGTTGCTGGTGTTTGTGAGTTTTTATGATGAGGCAAAGGGGGAGTTTGTTGAAGATGTGTTTGGCCTGACGAACCTCAGTGGACACACAAGGGGGCAAGACATTTATAAAGCAATAATGGGAATGCTGAATGAAAGAGGGCGCAGCTGCCTTTATTCATAACTGCAGCTCTTACACTGCGACTGAGGGATCAAGCACAGACACAATAACAATGAAAACGGCTGCATACAGATTATTGTACCTCGTGTTAAGAATCTTGTTGTAATTGTTTAAAAGTTTGAATGACCGTAATAAACGGACCTTTGTCTTATTGAAAAAAAAATGTTGGACCTTTAAGATTTGTATTTGAGTACCCCTGGTGTAGGGGTATGGTGTAGGCATAGACTGTATATATAAATGGACGTAGGGTCCGTGACGTCACCCATAGGATTCTGCAGAGTTGCAGAGAAGCCCTTAGTAGGCGGAGTCGGCCACTAACGGCTCGACAGTGACGTCGATTTTAACTCCCGCCTACTCCAAATAAGGGCAAAGAGGCGGAGCCGAGGCGGGACAGGGCGGGACCATAGACTGTATATATAAATGTTTATTTTTTCATGTTCATGTTTTTCATAGAAAACGCAAATTCATGTTTTTTTGTCATGAGAATTGTCTCACTACTATCTACTATCACTGCTACTATTACTACTACTATTTTTTATTGGTTAAGTGGTCCTCGGTATGAAAAGGTTTGAGAAACACTGCGCTAGTGGATTGTCAAAGGGGGAGCCTCGTTGCGTGGAAATTATACAGATGGCTAGTCCGCCCCTGAAAATGTCTATGCAAACGTTATTATTAATAATAATTAAAAAAGAAAAAAATATTTAAAAAAATTATCTATTTTTTTTAATAATCTTTATTTTTTTTATTTTCCTTTTTTATTTTGTAATCATCTCGTGACCCCCACTCGGGGTCTCGCGACCCCCCCACTTTGGGAACCCCTGATCTAGAGAATTCGAACGGCACTTATCATGGCAACCACTGAGGGACTCAATGTAAATACTGCATGGTTTAGCGATACTTGTAGTGACTGTTTTAAATGTTTTACCATTAACATGACATGACACAAAAAAATGCAATTGCTCCCTTTTTATTTATAAAGACCAACAAGTAATTTCATCTTTCTGCCTCGTGAAGTGTGGAGCTCCAGGTTGTTGAGGTAGAAGAACCTGATGCTGCAGGTGATGGACATCAAGCGGTCCAAAGCTGGAGCAGGAAGCCTGATGTTGGTCAAGTCTGGATGTTTCACACAAGCGTCTCCCATTCGTAGCACATCTTCGACACATGGAGGCAGCATTTTGAAACTGCATGCCTTTCAAAATCTTCCCACAAAGGTGCAGAAAAGCCTCAGCCTGCAGAGGATCTCGAGGCTGTGGATCTGCATGAGGCCACAGCGTGGGACTCTCTGGATCAGTGTCCTCAGTAAAAGAGCCAAACCCAATGGTTCCGAAAAATGTGGGTCCTATCAGAAACAGTAACTCTGCCAGGCTGGGACATCAGAAAGGCCACTTCGTCATCCAAGGAAGGAAACCCAATGTTTGAAATGTCAGGGTGCTTCCTCTTATGAACGTCTGCCTTGTCCAACACAACAGATGGAAGCAGTGGAACTTCATGAGGAAACAGTTCTGGGCGTTTTGGATCTGTGTCGTCATCCAGAGAAAGGTGCTGCATGCCTTTCAGAATTTTCAGAGACGAGCGCCCTGTCAGTCTCAGCATGTGGAGGACTTGGAGGCAGTGGGACATCACAAGTCCTTACACTAGAGGCTGGATCATCAAACAGGCCACTTCATTATCCAGAGAAGGAAACCCAATGTTCTTTAGTTCTGGATACCTCTTCTTATCAGTGTCTCCTCTGTCATGCACAGATGGAGGACTGGACTGGATTACAGGACATAAGCCTAAGAAAAGATACATTTTTGTTAGTTAATATGTTTAGTAATAATGGTTTAATTTGCTCACATAGTCATGCATATCATGTTGTGTTTTAACCTGTTAAGCCCGAGAGACCCCGGTACCGGGGCACTGCCGCAACATCTTGCAGGAAACAGTGTCTGAGGGCATGTTCATTTAATAAACTATGAATGTTTTATATCCATGTAACGGGAAGAAACTCATCTAACTGATCATTTTAATACAAAATAAATTAAAAAAACACAATGCTAAAGCTGAGCCTCTGAATTAGCAGCGAGCGAAAAATGCTAACAGATGACTGCACCGAAATTCACTGACAAAACCCTATTATTTATCTTTGCTGCACATCTCAACCCATCGTTTCACATCGTGAGGGGACACAGAATCGAAGGGTACCCTCATTATCACTCAATTATACAAACTCTCGGAGATAATAACAAGAACACACATCAAAACATATGGAGCTAGGTAGCTAGAAACGCTAACATGGCTCACCTCTGTTGTAGTCTGGTCAAAAGTGGTTTTCAATGGCATTAAAACGATAAAAACGATGCTAAAATTAATCCATAGGTTAATCCAATGTGTCTGTGTCACTTTGAATGATTTCTGATAATCCATGAGCAATAAATCTGCTTTTCGGTTTTGAGATGTCAGACCGGGCCCGGCGCCACGAGGGGGCAAAAGGGGGCATTGCCCCCTCAGTTGTACTATTTGCCCCCTCACTTTGAGCATCATTCATCCATCAAAAAGTACAATAAATGTCACAATTATTAAATAACTTTAAATAATTTTTTTCCACAATACACGTTACTACGTTTAGATCAGATATGTGGGCAGGCAGTCAAGCAACGTGTAAAAAAGCCTCAACCCCAAGTGAGCTAGTCTTAATGTTAGCGTGTGAGTGTTTTAGCTTGTTTGTTACTTCTTCCTTCCTTCTTCTTCTTTTGTCTTTTAGTTGGCGAATCGTTCCCCTTGGAGTCACTATACGCCATCCTACTGTTGTGGGATTTATAATGTTCAGTTCGAAAATCCTTGTCCCTCAGACCAGCTGTTTTTGGAGGAACTTGCCAAGATCAGCTTGTTTGCTTAATCTTTGATACTTTCGTATATTGACTGAAATCCGATGTGTTTGACATCAATCAAAAAAAGGACAAACATACTACAGAATCACCTGACTTTACGTGTGTTATGTTTTGTGTTAGTTCTTGTTATTATTTAGCTGATGGATCAGGTTTTTGCTCAAAAGGAGCCCTTTTTACTAGAATAGATAATATGCTTATGTTATGTGCTATGATCTAACCATATGGTACAGATGGCGAACTGCTCGTGAACGGATTTTGAATCATTGACTTGATTTTTCTCATGGCATTTAGACTCGTAAGAGACAAACGCCAGGGGACTTTATTTTTAGTTTTTGAATCGCTGTGTGAGTCTGTCCATTGGGTGTAGTGGGTTTTGAGTCCCAATATTATTTGGTTTACTATGATAGTCACTTTCTTATGAAATGCCAGGTTTTAGCCTTGGATTTTGGAACCATTTCAAATCCTGAAAATAGAAAAAAGTCAACCATGATTAATGTTTATA
>NW_011345255.1:0-3026 GCF_000735185.1 Notothenia coriiceps | reverse complement strand
AATACAGAGGGATGATAGCTCATATATGAGGCAGTGTTTCCAGGACTCTACCGTAATGCATAGGATATTCGCGCACCGCAATATGGCTTGACTAGGTTTTCCCGAGTGGAGGCTGGCTTGACCGCAGTGACACAGTTGAGCCATGTTAGTGTTTTTAGCTACCTAGCGCAATATGTTTTGATGTCTGTTCTTGTTATTATCTCCGCAAGTTTGTATAATTGNATATGTTTTATTTTTACTGTCGGGTCACTCATTACTGGATCAGCTGCTGCATGAGACAGACACTGACGCTGTCAGAAGAGAGGGAGGAAAAAGAGAGGCAGCCTCTCTTTTTCCTCCCTCTCTTCTGACAGCGTCAGTGTCTGTCTCATGCAGCAGCTGATCCAGTAATGAGTGACCCGACAGTAAAAATAAAACATATTTATAACTAGTTTAGGTAGTTTGAGAGGTAATTAAAATAGCTAAGGATGATGATCTGACTTGAAGTGTGTGTTTTGCTCCGTTCATTGCTGCATCACAGCGGGAGGAGCTGCAGGTGAGCAGTGCTGCGTGTCTCCGTCCTGTCAGATTAGACTTCACTCGCGTTTATGTCCATATCGAAAGATAAATCATCTGAATTCAGTATGCAGTTGACTTTGACGCGGGGGTGAGCAGCAGAAGTGGGGAGAGGCGGGGCTATTGTGTCATCATTATCAGAGAATGATCGTATAGGGCACACACGGAGCCGTTGGACCTCCCAGAGCGTTGCGTATGCCGTTCTATCCACCTTGGGACCCGTTATCGTTTCCGCAGTTGTTTACTGTCATATTGGTTGTCCTCGTGTGGCCGAACGGTCTATGTGACACTAAACAGTAACGCAAACGAATGTTTTCGTCCTCGTGGGGCCGGGGCCTTAGACACCCCGGGCCAACTGCGGTCAAGCCAGCCTCCACTCGGGAAAACCTAGTCAAGCCAGCCCGCACGTGATATTGCGGTGCGCGGATATCCTATGCATTACGGTAGAGTCCTGGAAACACTGCCTCATATATGAGCTATCATCCCTCTGCATTTAGATGAGAATAAAATCAAAACTGTCCAGTATCAAACACTCATTTCACTCCAGGGTGATAGCAGGACACCCCATCTAGTCACTCAGAAAAAATCAGGACATTCTGATGTAGAGTTTCAAAAATAAAAGACCTTTGAAGTCTCATATATGAGCTATCATCTCTGTTTTTTTAAAATGGTCCCACACAGCTGAAGTCTTCGGCATTTTGTGGGTGAAGCGAGGTGAAGCGTGCCGTTTGCGTTCGTGACAGTGAGTGAACGCTATGTCAGGAGCACAGGCTGAGATTGTATATATTTCCGCATTTTAACAGTGCAATTCAAAAGTATAAATATAGTATAAGAATCTGGCAATTCGCCCTTATTGATAGCATACATTTAGAAAAATATATTTATTTTTTTGAAAAAATAAATAAAAAAACGAATATCCGAATAATGAAATTGAAACCCGAATAGTCGAATATTCGGGT
The DNA here is from genome assembly GCF_000735185.1 of Notothenia coriiceps. NCBI lineage: Eukaryota > Metazoa > Chordata > Actinopteri > Perciformes > Nototheniidae > Notothenia > Notothenia coriiceps. Next base: position 1,512 of record NW_011345255.1, on the reverse strand, counting down.
ACAGCCCTAATGTTATTACACACATAATTCACCTATATTTAACTGTTAATACAAGCACATTACACATTAAAACATACACCTATATTAACACACCTAAAACCCCTAATGCACACATGTTACACCATTATTATACCCGTATCCCACCAATATTATACCCATGTTACACTGTTATTTCACATGGACACTGCCTGTCAAATGAGAGTATCCCCCAGGTTACAGAAACCATTTAAGGGTTAAAGCAGATGGATAGATACTAGATAGATAGATAGATAAGTACTTTATTGATCCCAATTTGGGACATTTTGTATGTCCCAATTTCATGTCTCTGCCCTGATCAGATTTAGTATACATTACTGTGATCATCAGCATTAGGATAAGGACAGCTTAAAAGTGAAAACTTATACAGAGATGGAGGAAGAAAACAATATAAAGTATGTCAGGAAGGTGTTAATTGATCATGATCCTCCAGGTCATCGTCAGTGCTCATTGTAATAGATTTTATAAGGCTTAGACAAATGATATGAACATATTGATGAGAATGGAGAATAGCCCCAGTTTCTGTCTCATGTTTTGTCGTAAAACTCAAATCCCAGAACTGAGCATCCCTTTTTTCCATTTTGTTTTTCAGAAAAACATATGCCAGCCAATCACACTTCAGGTAGGCTTTTTCCATAATCCCTGAACACTTAACCATCTGGATATCAATTATTATTTCTCTGAATGATAAAAAAAAAGATGAAAACGTCTAAGCGACCCCTGTCCCCCAATCCAAATGATAGCCCTAGCAGGACTTGTGTTTTAAAACAAGTCCCAACCTGGAAAACCTGTTTTAAATGGCTTAAAGATATCCCCAAACATATATATTTAATCCAGATTGTTAGCAGCCTTTGAGGAAATATCTCTTAAACAGTGTCATAGGCTCCCCCCATGCAGCCCTCCTGAAGGATGAGCAGGAAGGTTTTATATTCTCTAATTTCCCCTCCTCGACTCCCCTCCTCGACTCCTATCCTCGACTCCTATCCTCGACTCCTATCCTCGTGTCTTAGTCCCGCCCACAGGAGATGCGAGCGGAGGAGTCGAGGAGGGGTATCGAGGAGAGAGGAGGGGAAGAAGCAGGCGGTTAGAGAAATGAGAACTCCTCTCCTCTGAGCGTTCATTTTAAAGAGACAATGATGACAGGAGGCACAGCAACCCTCTGTCTGATGGACAGATGTGTTCATGACGACTTATATATTTACTTTGATTCATTCACAGTGCGGTATAATTAGACAATAACAGGCTACAGATGCGGACACACACACACACATACAAACACACACACATACACACACACACACACACACACACACACACACACACACACACACACACACACACACACACACACACACACACATATATTTATATAGGCTATATATTTATATAGATATATACAATTTCAGATTCAAACAAGTATGAGAGCACTCTCAGCATAATAACATGAGACTGGATATATATATATATATATATATA
>NW_011345254.1:7292-11823 GCF_000735185.1 Notothenia coriiceps | reverse complement strand
AAGATGTGAGATCCCCCCTGGAGGATGTGAGGCCCCCCCTAGAGGATGTGAGGTCCACCCCCAAATAAAGCAGGTTAAAATTATTAAATTGCATACATTTTCTTTTAGTAAACACTGAAAAGGGGTCCCACAGACCCAAACAGCACACAAAGGTTAAAGGTAAGCATATAATATATAAATATAAAATATATACACTGCAAAAAACAAAAAAAAGAGGAGTAAAAGTAGCCCCCGACATGCTTTATTTTTTGAAAGTAGCCCTCATACTAAAAAAGGTTGGTGACCCCTGGGCCAAACTAACTTTAAATAGGCTTTTTTTTTTTCAGAATAAAACGAATGTCGGCCATGTTTTTTTTTCTGCAGTTAGAAATTTGAAGATCACGTCACATAGACGCCAGCCATTGGAATTGAATGGTGAAAAAAAACGTAAGGATCTTACAATTTCAGAGGAGTTTTTGTAGAAATACTACGTCCCAAGTTGTGGACCAACGTAGTTATTACACGTTTTTTTGTGAGACTGGGTTGGAACATCAGCGCTCAGACTGCAGAGATTGTGGAAATATTTGGATTGTGACTACATTTAGTCAAATACAAATGTGAGCTACTTGACATGTGCTGCTTGCTGATATTAATGCAGAACTTTGGGAATGTACTTTCAGCTATGAGAACATTTATTTGACAGCAATTGTTAGTTAAGATAAATAACATATGAGGATCTTGTGAAATAATTCCTATAATATATTGTATTAACTTCCCTAAAGTACATAAAACAATAAATACTAGCTTTACCATGACCGGAAAACAGTAAAATGCCACGTACAGTCTATTAATATAATCTTTTTTTAATGAAATATGCATCATTTTTTAAATGTGTGACGATTTATGTATTCGTGTGACATTTTAACACTTGACTTCCAAATTCATATTTTGTTTGTATTGCAGTTTAACAGTTGAAGATCAGAATACCTCTCCAGTACTATTTGGTTGGCGAGGACTTTGAGCACGTATCAATCTGCCCTGTCTCCTCTACTGTTCTTTTGTTTTTGACTAGAGGATGATACATGTTTCAATGGCAGTCATTTCTAAAAATTGATATTTAGCATTTTGGCTGGAGCAGCTTCCAGGGGACCGGCTCAGAGACCCCCAGCCCTGCAGCTGCTCCGTCTTGCTGGAGCGTCTCTCTCTCAGTTGCTCCCTGTTGCAGGGCTATTGCACACGTCCTCTGGGGACTCATCCTCCCTCGCTCCCTCTGTTTCTGCCTGGTTCTCCTTTCTCTCTGTATCCATTACTTGGACACTCCCTTTCTCTTTCTCCCTCTGTGTTCTCCCTCCTACTGCTTTCTCTCTTTATCTCACTCCATCCAACTTTTGTCCCCATGTCCTCACCCACTCCCTGTCACAGTTGATCTCTCCTTTCATTGGCTCTGTGGCTGAGCTGCGCCCCCTTGTGTCTCAACAGGCACATCACACCTTCCCAGTATAACCAGCAGCTGTCCCAGAGCGGGGAGGGATATCCAGTCCTAGAATAACATGTTGGGCTGCTCCTCTTCAGCTCCCAGATTACATCAGTAGGGTTTCAAAAGCTCAGTCTCAAGAGGAGAAGCATATATATTTCAGATGCTTCAACCAAAATACAGATGTGATGGATGTGTACAGTGTACACAGAATAAATGCATCAGAATCAGGCTTATTGCTGTGTCTCAGCACCTATACTCAGTGTTCGAAGGTAACTAAGTACATTTACTCTACTAACTCTAGTACAACTTTAGGTACTTCACTTGTTTATTTTCACTTCATGCTACTTTATACATTTATGCAATTTTTGTATTCGCTACATTTGTTTTATAGATTTAGTTACTAGCTATTTTGCAGATATAGATTAATAATACAGAATACAAAGTAAAATAATACATCATTACAAATAATTGTATACAATAATGATTTAATATTTAAATCTGAAAGGTCATACGGCATAAAGAGTTAGTTTTGTATTAAAAGTATATTTTGATGACAATAGTTAAATACTTGCATACGACTTTGATTGCAGTACTTTCACTTGTAACAGAGTGTTTTTAGAAATTAGTAATGGTACTTGTATTTAAAGGGGACCTATCATGCAAAATGCACCTTTGTACGTCTTTTATACATGAATATGTGCCCTCCTCCAAGTTTACAGTAAAAGAAACTGGTGGTGTGACCAATGGCCATTTACAATTATTAATACTATTACTATTATTAGCATTAGTCTATATTTTGGTTGAAACTATGCCAGGAAAAAAAAGAAAAACATGAATAATAATAAAAAAATATATAAATAAAATCGAATTTTAAAAAATAATTTTCGATTATGGAGACTGTAACGAATATTTGAAAAATCGAATAATTACTGGCATCCCTATACTCTAGTACAACTTGAGGTACTTCACTTGCAAAATGCACCTTTGTACGTCTTTTATACATGAATATGTCTCCCCAGTGTGTCAGGGAACTCACCAAGTGTCAGAAAACACAACCCTCTCTCTTTTCCTCCATACCCAAAATCTCTAAAAACGGGGCTTTAACGGATCTGATACAGACTGATACAGATTTGAAAATAGTCTGACGTCAGTGACGAGGAGCTCCGCCTATATGGCCAACTCTCCACTAATCAGGGGAATGAGAGGTTGCCGTAGCATGGTAACAGCATGGTAACATGACGCTCGTGCCTCGCCCCCCAGCTGCAGCTCATGCAAAGACAGGGTGGAGGAGAGCGAAATAGAGCGAAATGAGGCATGGCTAAAATGCATGATCTGTTAGGTATTTTGAAAAAGAAAATATATCTTATATAGTTATGGCCCTACAATATATTGTTCAAATATAGCATGATAGATATCCTTTAAGTAAAAGATCTGAGTACCTCTTCCTCCACTACCGTTACTGTAATATATAGGCTAAAGACTGTGTGTTGAGTAACACTAGAGGGCACTGTTCTGTCAGACTGATGCTGGGTCTGTCATTATCATGAGTCACTGCTGTGTCCCAGCCTTTCATTAAGCACAACAAGTAGAGGTAAAAAGGTAAACAACAATACAAATAGCTGTAAACAAAGACTTCTGAGTGAAATAAGAGCTGGGAGTGTTTGATCACATAATCCCCAACATCTGTAGACTTCATGAGATGTACAAACTCATTTTAGTCCCTTGCTAAATTATGGTCCTATAGTGCTCGGAATCTGAAGTAAAACAAATAAAGAATATGCCATCATCAGTTAAATGCATTCGTTCAAAATTCTACTAAAGTACAGAAGAGTTGGGAGTGAGAATGTGTTGTTTTAACGCATCAAAGTCAAATCAATCATTATGCAAAAATAATGGCCCCTGATTGTGATTTGTTATTACATATGACATTATTAGATTTTAACTGATGCACAATTGATTAAGTACTATTTTACTGCTGTAGCTGTAGCGGCCCCTCTAAGGGTCATAAAATGAATGAAATAATGAATGATTTAGAAAAAGAGGGAAAAATACATTTATTTACGTGCATTTTGGGACTTTTACCTAACCTTTGAGATTGAATGTTGGATGTTGTATATTTTAACTTCTTTGGGACTCAATCAGTTATTTAAATGAAACCGTTTTAGGGTGTAAATACCAACGGCTCAAACATCTGAAGTGTCAATCACTGTCACTGTCACAACTTTTCAGATAACTTTAAGGGAATATATTGTATTAAGAAGCATATGGAAACACTTGAGCTCTAACAGTTTTGTGAGTTCATGTTGAAATAAATAAATGTAAGTATCTCACCAGATGAGGGCGCTGTTGTCATGGTATAGTCAGCATGTAGGCCTAACAGAAAGGCTTATAAAGTGCATAACCTTGTAAACTGCAGATGACAAGTGGAAAAACAGGAAGCAAGCAGAAAGGAAACCATTTATTCAGCTTGAGGGTGACTCACTGAGGGTCTGTTGGACCAGTTTACCTGGTGTTTCATATTATAATATATTATAATCAATTTCCTGTTTCCTAAAAAAGTTATATCATCTCATTGTGTATTTCCTCGCTCAACCTGACTTTGACCCAAAACCCGCCCACTGCAGAATGTCGATCAGACGTTTATTGAAGGCAGCCAGTTAGATCATTGTGTGTGTGTGTGTGTGTGTGTGTGTGTGTGTGTGTGTGTGTGTGTGTGTGTGTGTGTGTGTGTGTGGCCCCCAGGAGATGAAAGCAGCGCCTATCTATTATAATGCAGAAGCAAGAGACATCCGATTCTCTAAAGAAACACCCAAAAGAAATTCAGCACATTTCCAGATATTATCATTTTGACATATCTTAGATCTCTATCTCATTTACGAATGTCCGGTATGGATCAAGGTATGTGATGTTGCATTAGTGTGTATCAGACAGCAGCACACCTTACAGTAAACACTCTTTCTGGATTATTGAAGTTGATGACTTTTCTATTAGTCAACCTAAAACATTCCTTAAACTAATAGCCCTCCGTTTTTTATGAATGCTTTCAAAACGACATTTTGACTGCCAAGGCACACA
>NW_011345254.1:0-7282 GCF_000735185.1 Notothenia coriiceps | reverse complement strand
GATTATTGAAGTTGATGACTTTTCTATTAGTCAACCTAAAACATTCCTTAAACTAATAGCCCTCCGTTTTTTATGAATGCTTTCAAAACGACATTTTGTTAGGACCCCCCAGACCCCCTCTGTGGTGAGGTGTGTGTGTGTGTGTGTGTGTGTGTGTGTGTGTGTGTGTGTGTGTGTGTGGTGGTGTGGGTGTGTGTGGTGTGTGGGGGGGGGGGGGTGTGTGTGTGTGGTGTTTGTGTGTGTGTGTGTTCGTCGCGTATAATTGTGGTGTCGTATGTGAGAGAGTCGGGTTATGTGTGTTATGCGTCTTTTTTCCGCCGACCAGAGAGGGGATTAGACCGATTTTTGAAGCACTCAACCTTATACTTCAAGACAGAATGATTCCACCTTGAGCTGATGGAAGGAATTTGGACGCACGTGAACTTTTTGTGAGGTCGGCTTTTGTAAAGAGTCAAATCCAACCTCGCTCATATAGGTTTTTTTCTTACCCTATACTTACACCTTCTGCTTGTCCATATGTTTACCCAAATTAGTGATGCATGGGTATTATAATACACAAGTTTAACTTCTTAATTAAAGGAGCGGTGATCCATGTGGACATTAAACGATCCCCGGGTCCAGACAGAAATCCATTAAAGGCTTGTTTAGTGTTTCGGCGAAGTAATGAGGAAGAGCTTACCCAAAAAACATCAATTAATGTTTGCTCTTATTCTTATTTAAAACCTCTGAATGCCAACATCCAGGTGTTTCCCAGGTCTCTGCTCTCCATTTTGACTGCTGTCCATGACCATTTGGTGTCGCCGCTCACATAAATGCACCCCGATGCGCGCGCAATGTATAACCAGGGGAGGAGAGGGCGGGGGGGGTTAGGGTGAAGTGGGGGTGAGAAGAGGAGGAGTTTAGAGAGAGAGAGAGAGAGAGAGAGAGAGAGAGAGATGTGGAGTGGTGGTGAGGGGACAGGAAGGGAAAGGAACAGTCGCTTTGCTGCTCAATTAGCGTTTTAATCTCCTTCTTAATCTTTCCTCAAGACAACAAGAGGATCACACTTTTCACATTGTAGCTTTGTGTATTTATCTCCAAATACGGGGGAGGAAATACATTTCTCACACTTTGCGTAAAACCTAAATGATACCAAAACCATTTTACGCACGCCTTTGGATTGGAGACACTGGATTTTAAACAAGCAGAGCCTGGCCTTTTGGGGAAATGCTGCTGTAATTTCAGACCAACTTTCATCCCTGAGGATTACAAATCTGCCCTTTTTAAATTAGTTTTAGCCAGCCCCTTTCAGGTTTTTTTTTTGTATAGTTCTAAACACTACATCGGGAGGAAAGGTGCAGACCAGTGGACTGTCCTCGCAGCGCCACACGCTGTCCCGAGCAGGACGGACCCCTCCTGACTGTCTGCCCATGTCTCAACAGCAGAACTCTTTCCCCCGCAGCGGCTGTGTGGCGGTGATGCGGCGGACCATGGACACCAGGCCGGTCCGGAGGAGGCGCACCGGCGCCCTGCGGCATCTGCTTCTGGCCGCTGCCTTCCTGGCGTGCAGCTCCCAACTGCTGGTGGTGGATGCCAACTCATGGTGGTGAGTTACTGAAAGATAAATACATTGTTATGTTTGAGCACTGATGACATCCATTTAGTAGTAGTAGAACTTTGACAGATTTTTAGAACATGTTTTTTTGCTGTTGAATATGTTCCCTTAATTTGTTTAAGAAGGAGAAGAGGAACCTTCCCCAAGGGGAATTTCAGGTGTTCACCCAGTATTCATTACACACAGTATACAAAATACACATGCAGGACAGGACCTAAACACAGTGGGTCTGAATACATTTACATAGACACATATACAACACATCCCTTGTTCTGATATACAGAGGGATGTCTGTTTTGTTATGCCCAAATGACACAAGCTTCATTTAAAAAAATGTTTTCTCCTCAATCTTTTTCTCTTGGATGCCGTTGCTAAGAACACAAATGGCCAAGAAATGTGAACTATAGACTTTTTGTTTTCTCTTGTGTCTGTGTGTGTGTTTTGGGGGTGATGCCCCAGTCCTGTAGAGCCCTATGGAACAAATGTGAGGGCTCTGTCACAATATTTACCCTGCTGAGCCCCAAATGGCCCGCATGGCGGCCTGCTGCTGCTGCTGTGCTGCTGCTGTGCTGCTGTGCTACAGGAGCCTCAATTAGCCACACTTGTTCTTGACTTACAGGGCAACTCTGCAACTATGCTGTTAGGTTGGCTTTGTGGTAATGTAGAGGAGGGGGTGTGCAGGTTAGAGCAGGACTGGGTTCACCTTCCTGTCAGTTTATGTAGAATCAGAATAGCCTTTCAATGGGAGGGTCACGAGTCAGTCATATTCTCTGCATGAGGGAACAAATTGTGACTTAGTTTTAAACCAAAATGATTCAAAATGTATGATTAGGCTGCAACTGTTTGGGTGAAATGGACAGGAAAGGAGAAAGGAGGGGAGTGCCTGCAGAGATGAACACCAGCAGTCTATTTATCTTCCCTTTATAGGCCAGTCGTACTAATAAACTTGTGTCTGAACTTTGTCCTCTGCAGCGCCGACCTCCTTCCAGGGAGAGTCGTACATCACAGAGATTCTGTCTCTGCCACTTATCTCTGATGGTAACAGATAGAGTTTATTGGTTCAATGTTAGACTCACTATGGCTCTCTGTCTCTCAGGTCACTAGCTCTGACCCCCATCCAGCGGCCCGAGATGTACATCATCGGAGCGCAGCCTCTGTGCAGCCAGCTGTCCGGTCTCTCCCAGGTGAGTGTCTTTAGATATACTTTTATGCATTTGTTGCAAACCTACCTCCAAGAGCTCAGTTTCTGGCTGTACAACATCAACTTCAACACAGACTAACCCCTGATCTGAGTCCTAAGAATATCCTCACAGAGACCGCTGAAGCATGGAACCATTAACTAATCTCTGCTAATCTGCAGGGCCAGAGGAAGCTGTGCCAGCTGTACCAGGACCACATGGTCCACATCGGAGACGGAGCCAAGACCGGCATCAAGGAGTGCCAGTTCCAGTTCAGACAGAGGAGGTGGAACTGCAGCACGGTGGACAACACGTCGGTGTTCGGACGCGTCATGCAGATCGGTGAGTCTGATCAGCATAAGGAGAACTGATTGTTGTTGTCTAATGTCTTTAAATACCTCTCAGTCAAATCTAAGGGTGATGACAGATTTAATTCTGTGTTTTGTTTTATTTCTGCCTCCATATGTATGATTGTGCATTATAACGTCAGATTAGCAATTAGAAAAAGACGTGATTTCCTCAAGCATGCAAAATCCCAGATGTTACATCCAGCATCAGGACAGCAGGAACTGAACCAGCTGTGTTGTGTCTTTGAAAGATAAAATAATCTGTACAAATTAAATTTGACAACAACAGCTTTATACTGAAAACCAACAGAGTTCATTTCTTTCTCAAATATGTTGTTTAGGCTTTTTCTTTCTTAGATGCAGTACGTAATGCAGCAGTTTATTGTTTCACCCTGATTGGACTGTTATTATGATTATAACACAACAGGTGTTTGGACAGGTCATGCAGATCAGGATGTTAAATGTCTGACAGAAAACAGGAGGTTATCTGAGGTCGCTCAAGTAACAGTCTGAAATAATATTAGACTGCATGTCACTGTTTGGACAGGAATATGAGCTAAACAGTAGCCTCACATTGAAACAAGCCCAATAAATACACCGGTGATATAACATTACTGTGATAGAGAGTTATTATGTTCCTTTGTGCAATTACTACAAGATGTAAGGCCAACATGAGGTATAAACATACACTATTATGCAAGTGTTTTACATATAGACAGAACAGTATTTGAAGTAGGCTGCAAGAATTGGTCGACTAATTGATCGCTAAGTCGAAATAAAAACAATCTAAAAAGTTTAAAGATGTATTAGGCACGTAAATCGTTGTACCCATAACATTACAAAAAACGTTCCCCTTAATAATACAGAGGGAATCCTGTGATTGGATAAAGCGCAAAAGCTTTTGCCCCGTTTCCTTTGCGCACGCCCAGGGCCGTCCCTGGCCATCTGTTTCGCGAGCCTCGTCGACGGGGGGTGGGGGCGGGGGGGGTGCTAGTGGAGCCTCACCACACTAATTGCGCCGCATAAGCGCATAGGTGCGCCGCATTTGCGGCTCAGTTGAGGCTCCCTCCGCAAGATGAGGCCCCCTCCGCGAGGTGAGGCCCCACGCAGTCGGCGTGATCTGCCTGTAGGGAGGGGCGGCCCTCCGCACGCGCAACAATAACTTCCTCAGTCCAGTTAAAGCGGGTACGCGGACAGAGGCACATAAACTGCACAATTAAGAGCGCAAAGCCCGTGGAGTGTCCAGGCAGAGGTTCAGTAAACACGCAGCAGCAGATCAGACCCGGGATCAGTCTCATGTGCGTCTAATTCCCAGCAGGCGTTGTGGGAAAGCTCTCATCAACATGTAGGTGTGAGATCCGCTGCGGGAGTCCGCGAGGTGTCCGGCCTCAGACTCTCTGCTGTCGGCCGGCCTCTCTATTGACAGTCCGTCTATCTCCAGCTTTATATGGAGGTGTGAGGCGGTCCATTGTCCCGCGACTGCTCTTTTGAAATGCGCTGATGAGCTGACACCGAGCCGGCAGATCCGGACCCGCTATTTGAAGTCTGGGCCCCGCAGCCCATAAACCCTCTGCCGCTCCTGACTCTTTATCCGCTGCATAATGTGAGAGGGACCTGAGAGGGATCCTCTGCTCCTAAAAGCTGAATGGAAGCTCTGCATGCATACCTGCCTGTCTGCCTGGTGTTTATTCCAGGCTACAGGCATCCCATAGTATATTAACGAGCGATACTAGAGGCTGCAAATAACACAGGAAAAGCAACAACACTGGAAAAAGAACTCAGATTGCATACTTAAGTGAAAGCAGCAATAATACATTAGACGTGGTCTGTTTCAAGTATGTGTTGCATTTAAATGTTACTTAAGTAAAAGCCTACAAACTTTTAGGTATCAAAATATACTAAAAGTAGCCTACCAAAAGTAGAAGAAATGGCCCATTTCAGAATTATATATAATGAATTACTTATTACTTGTGATTGTTGATGCATTAATGTGTTCATATCAGCTGGTGAATGTGAAACCTTTAATTACTTTATATATAGTGCTGCTGGATATCAGGACATATGATATCATTATGTTCCATAGTTTATTTGTTAGTTTATATATATTCATTGTTTGCTAATAATCTAAAGTAACTAAAGCTGTCAACATGGAAATACTCAAGTAAATACAAGCACCTAAGAATGTCAATAGAGTATTAGAGCATTTTTTTTACATTGATTATTTATTTATTTTAAAGGGACAGAGCACATTAGTGGGGAAACAACTGTATGCGAGCCAGAAATAGCATTAACAGATACTTTTGATAATTTTGAAAACAACATCATTATAATCTTATTGAGGTAAACACACCAATACAAATGTGCAATAACAAGAATTTTAAAACATTACAAAACAAACACAGGTTAGTATTCAAAATGATCTGGTTTCTGTAGCAACACAAGTTGTGACTGTGTTATACAGAGAAATGCCCCCCCATAATATCCAGTAAAACCTCTCTGTGGTCTTTGGTCTCTGAGGCTCTCTGTCAGCCCTGACTGGTCTTTGTGTGTTGGAAGGGTTTGTGTATTAATGCAGAGAATAGACATGCAGGGTGTGTATTCCACAGTGTGAGCGGACGGGCAGAAAACATTAATACTGAGGTGTACTGAGCCATCATCAAAGAGTAACAGCAGAGAGATGTTCCTTTCTTTGTTTAAAACAGATTTAGTCGGGAACCATCTTTGTGTTTCGATGTTAATGATGTGTTAACCTGCAGGTCTTTGCAGTGCAGTACATCACAGCTAGAGCTTCTGTTTCCTCTGATGTATCCAGGATCCTCTTAAAGGGTCATTTCTCTTTTAGGGGACAATTCCTTTCCTCTAGTGTGGCCCATGCAGATAGTTGATTCATTTGTACAGGGTTTGAAATGTCCGTCCGCCTTAACCCTTATACAATGTAGACTACCTTTACTGTGGGTGCTTTCTGGATTGAAGAATAACTTTTAGCTGCAACAATCCTTCCCCAAAATGTTGACTTTTGACTTTTACTAGTCCGCAAATTCCCATGCAACAATATTTATAGAGACTGTTTATTAGATAGAAAATAGTGGCCAATGTTAACTGCTTACACACAGGGTCAGGGACATTGTTTCTGGAAAGACACGTTGCTAAATATTAAAACAAAAAATTCCTTTGCTGTGAGTGCCACAATTAAAATCCAGAAATGAGCAAGACACATAAAAGCCAAAGTATTTGAGAGCCAGATGCCAGCACTAGAAGCGAGGGAGACAATATTGTTGGTCATCTGTGCTATCCTTTATCCCTTATCCTTAACAAACCAGGCAGGTGTATGTTTACCTGATCAGATGCTCTCATGTATTTTGGATCACTGGGCTGCTGCTGTTTGAAGTGGCTGAGTTTAACCAGGTACACAGTGAGGGCTTGAAATCACTTCCATTGTCTATTGTTAGGTGGAGTGGGGTGTAGGGTGTGGGGCTGTTTGCTGTGTGTGGGGGGGAGGGGGTAACCTGAGCAGTTACCCATGATTCCTGTCAGTGAACACGACATTCACTACAGCCAAAACAGCAATAAACATGATGAGCACTTACCTAATCTCAGAGGCGAGAAGTACTCAGATCTTGTACTTAAGTAAAAGTAGAAGTACCAGAGTGTAAGAATACTCTGTTACAAGTAAAAGTCCTGCATTCAAAATGTGACTAAAGTAAAAGTGCAAAAGTATTGGCATTCAAATATACTTAAAGTACCGAAAGTAAAAGTACTCATTATGCAGATTGGTCCATTTCAGAATGACATATATGATATGTTTGGATTCAAATTAATTTGATATAAATGTGTTTATCAAAGTTGTTCAAGGTGAAACAAACACAGCAGGGTAGCTTGTGAATTTACTCCAGGTGTAACTAAAGTCTGATTTAAGAGTTGATATTATAAATATTTCACATCATTAATCCAAATCTGTAGAGTAACTAGAGGTATACATGTACTGGAGTAGAAGTACAAAGTAACAAAACATGTAAATGCTGTAAATGTAATAAATACTCAAGTAAAGTGTCAAAAAATTGTACTTAGGTACAGTACTTTAGTAAATGTACTTAGTTACTTTATTTACCTTATTGGTTCAGTATCAGTGTATATCTTAGAGTAATCTAATGACCCCCCCCCCC
>NW_011345253.1:313-1036 GCF_000735185.1 Notothenia coriiceps | reverse complement strand
TCTGTGTGTGTGTGTGTGTGTGTGTGTGTGTGTGTGTGTGTGTGTGTGTGTGTGTGTGTGTGTGTGTGTGTGTGTGTGTGTGTGTGTGTGTGTGCGTAAGTTATTTATTGGGAGTGTCCATATGGTATAACTGCTAACGCCCTTGGAGTCGGGCTAGGTCACCAGGTCAATGCACATTCCAGTGAAGGAAAGCACACATACACACACTTAGTCATAATACACACATTAAAAACTGGGGATATCCTCAATTAAAGAAATGCTAAGCCTCTCAAGGAATCATGCAAAGGCAATCATTTAAATCTTGTGTTTAACGGAGATACGTTTTCCTCTCTCCGCCCGAAAAAAACCGTACAAAATGAATAATTTACAGAATTGTCTTCTAAGATCAAAATGAGCAATAATTGCCATTTCTAAATAAAATAAATTATTACAATAGACAGTAACATGCTTAATTGTATGAAAAGATGGGCGATGGATGGAGAAATTGGTTTTTGTCCCTCTCTGGTTGCCATACAGCAACCATTAGAAGCTCCAGACCTTGTACTGGAGCTAAAAGTATTTGGAAATGCTTCAGGTGGAGAAAAATGCACGGAAACCTTCCACCTTCTACTAGGTCACACACACACACACACACACACACACACACACACACACACACACACACACACACACACACCTTTCTCGTAAAAGGTCCATTTGCTCGTTCTGGTACACACTGGGTCA
>NW_011345253.1:0-276 GCF_000735185.1 Notothenia coriiceps | reverse complement strand
ACACACACACACACACACACACACACACACACACACACACACACACACACACACACACACACACACACACACACACACACTGTGACGCACACACACCGTGACGAACACACACACACCTTTCTCGTAAAAGGTCCATTTGCTCGTTCTGGTACACACTGGGTCAGGATAGTGTGTTTATCTTCAGTTAGAGGAGTTTTGTTTAAGATGTGTGTGTGTGTGTGTGTGTGTGTGTGTGTGTGTGTGTGTGTGTGTGTGTGTGTGTGTGTGTGTGTGTGT
>NW_011345252.1:0-7373 GCF_000735185.1 Notothenia coriiceps | reverse complement strand
TGTGTGTGTGTGTGTGTGTGTGTGTGTGTGTGTGTGTGTGTGTGTGTGTGTGTGTGTGTGTGTGTGTGTGTGTGTGTTGAGAAAACCTTTTTTAAAAGTGTATTGAATAATACTTGTGGTTTGAAATTGTGCCAGCCTTGCCTGCTTTTGGCAGAAAGATGTCCTGTGTGTCTGTATTCACACTTTACTTTTTTAAGGTAAGCACCTCAAAGAAAGAACAACACAGATCTGTATTTTGGGGGCATTACTGTAGGGCTTAACTGTACCATAACAGCTGACCTTGCAGAATCTGATGCACTTCTTTAAAGTATTCAGTCTGTCCTTCCTCTTAAAGAAGTCCATGGTTCTTCATTTGCGGTTTCCTTAGTTATATGATGTATATTTTCCTCCTTGTTCCATTTATTTCTCTAGCTCCGTGACAGATTTCTAAGAGGCAGAAAGCCAGACAGATTTTAAAATAACTCAGACTCTCAGAAAAGTACAGACTCTCCTGCTTCATGCTTTGATTGACAAACTGATTGATTAAATGCTGTTTACACACACACACACACACACACACACACACACACACACACACACACACACACACACACACACACACACACACACACACACACACACACACACACACAATATGTTGTGCTAAAATTCTCCAATACCACTGGCCATATTGTCTCTCTGTTTCTGTCCGCTGGTGGATTACAACTTCATTAAAAGAGAGCCTTGGTTGCCATGGAAACATCTACCAGAAAGGGTGAGCTGGAAACGTACTAATTTCTTGACATTGTCAGTACATTGTGCAAATGCGAATTATACCTCCTACAGTTGGAAGTAAGACTGTTATTTTCAAGATGCTTTCGGACATTTCCTTATTTCAATGTTTCTCAGAACCTGTGATTAACTGCATATTTCAGCGCTGGTGATTATCAAACAATCAAATCATTATAATGGAAACAGAATGTCTCTCATAGTGCTGGTGCGTCTGAATAATCCAGACTGGGAGGCTCTCTGCCAGTAAAGGCACTGGATCACAGGGAAACTCTCGCTTCATGGCCTTTTCATGCGGGCTGCTTTGCAAAGTCAGCTCATTTGTTTCTCATTGAACATCAGAGAGTGGTGACACTCGTCATTACAGGAAGCTCTTCTTCTTCTTTTAGTCCTTCTTCTCTGACCGCTGTCAACATATGGTAGCCTGGAGGTTTCGGTTTAGGGCTGCAGAGTTTGGTACAGCTGCCAAGCTTTACATTGACGCTGTTCTTTCTCTTCTATCTTTGTCCATCCATTTATCTGTCAACTGCAGTTTGTGTCTTCTTTGGATTTTTTGTTGTTCATTATGTGCTCAGCCCACACGGTGTTATAGGCACCAAAAGTAGAAATACAGTTGTGAAAAATGTTCTGTTAATATCATTAAAATTCCAATTCATAGGATTACATTGCAAACTCTCCCTGGCTCTACAAATATATTTAGTTAGTTTTAATTGGGTCAAACTTTATAGTACAGCACACAATTCTAACACATTTATTTACTCCGCTATGGTAAATATTAGACATTTACTCCACCACATTTGAACAATAATAATAATATAAGTTATTGTTACGTAAAAAATTGTGCTGATAATCTGGTGAGAATCGCCTGCAGGTTGTATGTTTGAATGGACGTCTGTATACTGTACAGTATGTGTCAGCCCTGTGACAGATGGCAGACGGATGATCTGTGCAGATTTATATATAGATAGATAATGGATGATGGAATAAACCATTCAGTAGTGTATATAGTATAAAAATGTATTCAAACAGATAATTTTGTAACACACAAATTAGCAATTTCAAAAAAATAACTCTTACTTTTGCTTATTATATTTATGTTCTTTAAGTCAGATTTTGAGTGCAGGACTTCAGCTTGTAACAGAATATTTGTAGTTGTGCTACTGGATATGACTTCTTCTTTCACCCACAGTCATTGTCTCCTATTAGTGACGTGTGGTTGGTTTATCCTATCACGCAACTCAAAGTAGAGTTCACAGTGGCTTGCAGTTATACAAGTAAAATAACTTACAAACTACAGTAAATGGCCTTACATCACGAAGGGCACTTTTGTGGAGATACTGATGATGGTGATCATGTCAGAAAGTGAATCACTAAGCGTCAACCAAAACTCAAGCACTCATTTGCAAAGGCCAGAGGTTTGAACTGCCCTCAAGTATAACATTCTATGTTTTATTTCATAACAGGTCATTTCTGATTAAAAAAAATACTTTTCAAGTAAACCAATATGCTGTAGATTCATTTGAATGCCACTCTGTTGCTTGAAATATACAGCTTTATGGCTAGGTGATGAAGCTCTCCTTGTTGTGATTGTGTGCAACTCTGCAGACAGAGGACAGATTGCACAGTGTCAATGAAGAGTGAGCCTTGGGCATTGGGCAGGCCAGCTTATGCCATCTGGTGCCCAGTGTTCACGCTGAGCAACACTCGGCTCCACACCTGGGAGATGGTGTCGCCTGCAACTGTTGTTGGACCACCAACCGCACGCCCACCTGCCGCCACACTAAAGGTAATGTGAGGTGATTAAAACAAACATTTTATATATTTATTTCAGCTTCCAAATGGTATTTCCCAGAATGCCACCCTTTGCATTTAGTTTTTGTGGGTGGCGAAACTGTCTTCTTTTACAACAAACTCTCTCTTTATGCGTGGTTATTGAACGTGTACAATTGTGAGTCAAAAGATGATCTCTTTCTGATGCCAAAACCTGGCATTGACTGCTGAAAAACAAATGCAGCTGTGCTGGAAATACCTGGAGACACTGCCTCTGCTGTTTTTTATATGTTTGTTTTTCTTTATTAGGAGTTCAGTTTCTGGACATCCTGTAAATGAAAGTCGAATATTTTCTAAAATGTTTTTTCAGTTTTGCTCTCCAGCAGGTCCTGAGGGAATTATGTGGCTCTTTAGCTGCTAAATGCTGCACTATGTCACCAGCTTGTCGCTAACTGTGTTAGTTTGGTACATGCAGTTTGTATAAATCGGATTTAACAGAGCTTTTTCTTTAAAAACAGTGGCCTGCTGTCAGAAAAAAAACTGATGAGAGTGGTGAGAGTGAATCAGTCCGTAATGTTACAGGCTGTAAAACTAAAACAACATGCTGAAAGACATAAAGTGCTGTTTAGAGCTTAGAGGAACAGCAGAGTCAGATAATCATTTGTACGTATTATGGTAAACTTTGAAAGTTTTACGTAAAGTTTTTAGTTTCTAGACTTGGCTCTGATCATTGTCTTCCATTATTTCTTCATGCCTGGAGACAGTTCCATAAAACTCAACAAGTAACATATTTGTTGGCAATGGCATTTAAAGCAGCAAATGCTCTGATAACTATCTTTATTGGGGCACTGAAGGACACACAGCGCTGGCATTCATAAGCTAAGTGATCTGAAAATCAAAGGCTGCTGTTTGTCGACCGAATATGAAATACTGCATGTTAAAGCATTCTTTTACATCTTTTACATCCATCACAAACAATCAACATCTCTGCAACAAATAAAAACAAACACATTCATTCAGAAATACAAGGAATAAATGCAATCTAAATATATTCAGCCCATCAATTAATGAAGTTGATCTAAAAGTGTATGATCATAAGACAACAACTAGTCAAGAACTACTTTCTATAACATTAAGATAGCCAAACAAGGTCAGACCCATTCAATGAATACTGAAGAAAGTCAAAAAAGTAACCTGGTCTGACTTCATGTGACCTCCCCCGATAGTAAGGGACTGATTTTATAACAGTCAGTAACAAGGGGTCATGGGATTTTTACTGCTGGAGATGAATTTCAAGTTGCCATGAATGAGTCTCTCCCATTGCTCTGCAAAAACACAGGCAGCACTCAGAGACAGAGAGAGGGAGGGAGAGAGGGAGAGAGAGAGAAGAAGAGACGGCACTCACAGCATACAGAAAGAGGTAGAGAAAGACTTTGAGAGGAGAAAGCGTGAAGAGGCTGAGTGTGACACAACCGAATGAGAGGAGGAGGGACCAAGTGGCAGGGACAAGGGAGGGAGAAACCGAGAGGGGGGCGGACCAAGAGTGAGAGAGGGGAGGGAGTATCAGGCACAGGAAAGTAGAAGAGAGAGGGAAGGAAAGAGAGAAACTGAGGTAGTCAGGAGAAGAGGAGGAGAGCACAAGGAGAGAGCAACAAAAAAAGAGCTCAGCAGATCAGCCCAGTAGCATTCCTCTCACAGCTGCACAGATCCAGGCTGGGAGGGGAAGTTAGGCTCACCAGGAGAAGAAGAAGAAACATAAGAATTGCATTTGTAGTTGTTCTCTGGGTGAAACGATCAGAAGACTCCCTTGAGAGGAAGGGGGACAAGAAGAAAGTGGATTCAGAGAGCTGTGTCCTGCAGGGGAAGATGGATTCAGACTCCGGAGAGCAGAGTGATGGAGACCTGTCTCCAGGTAAGCTTTAAGAGCATTTCTGCAACTATAACATCAGTGACCTGACATGTTGTGGTCACTGTGCTTCTACGGTAGATATCCAAGGGGTCAGTGAGTTATTTTTGGTCTATTTTTCAGTATCAGGTACTGGAGCCTCTACATACATTTATTTTCACTGTGGCTGTATCAACTCACATGCAGCCATCCTTACACTGATCACTGTTTTGCACATCTGAATACTTCTTAAATGCCCCCCACACATTCATACACTTTTAAGAGTCACTTTATTCATTGCTGAGATGTGTCAGAGTCGAGCTGCTGTGAGCTGTGATGCACACACACTGTGGGGCTGGTGACTGGCAGAGCCTCGCTCAGAGTGCGTTTATGAAAGCCGGCTCAGTCTCCACCAGTAGCAGGCGAGCTCCGACACGTGCAGCCGGGTGTTCGTCAACACATCAGCTACAGAGAGCACAGCCTCTTCTCCTCTGTGGTGCCTCTCACGGTCTCACGCTCAGGGGAGAGTTAACATGTTTAGATTCACAGTTTAGCAAAGCAAATATTTATTAATCTTAGAAGTTACTCATTGGATTTTCCCCAGAATTGCAAGCAAGTGCACGAGCCAGTGATCTAAAGATGATATGGTGAATTTAATCCAGGGAGATGACAATGGAGTCTAGGTTGAGCAATGTGTGTCTTTTTATTACACAGCACAGCATATTTTAATACCTTTTCATTTCTACTTTATTATTCATTTTCTGTAAGTATATATGCTCAAGTCAGAGAGCTCTGGGCTCCTCTTTCATTTGACACATGTATAACCTGTCCCTGGCTATTATTAGCAGATATAGGTGTCAAATAATGGACGTATAAATTGATAGGGTTGCTAGTGTGGCTGATTACATCTTTATTTGACGGCGTAGAGCTTTGTATGTTATCGATGCTCTGTTGATCTCTGACCATCTGTCTGTCCATCTGGCTCATTGTCTGTCTGTCCATCAGTTTTTTTGCAAAAAGAGATGCAATATTAATTTCATATGATAATAAAGCCAGAAACTGTGTACACATCCTCGGTCGGTGATGACATATCTGCATCACCTGCTGATTTTACGCAGACCGTTCAAGGTTAAAACATCAATCAAGACTCTCATATGAGACAGAGGCTTTATCCATTTCACTGATGTTCAATGTTCCCCGCTGAGACTGAGCCAGAAGTAAATCATGGAAACATTTTACATTTTTATACAGATCTGGTAAAGATTCAAGCAATGTAAAGTGCCATAGCTTGGTGATGATTGTCTACTACTTAAACATTGAAATAATATTACACAATGTTAAATAAAAACGGTTGAGGTCAGAGCAAAACATTTTTATTTTTCCCAGTGGAGAGGAAGCGAGAGCCTGACTCATACTTAAAATGCATTGTGCTTTGTGGCTGTGCTGCAGCTTCTACTCCTCAGTCTGCTGTGGTGGAAACACAATAACTGGTATGGCTCACTTTATAAGGTCAAATGTCCCATCAAAACCTGTATTATGAAAACATTTTTGAAGTTTTCTGTACTCAAACATGACCCTTATTCCTGTTTATGTGGATGAGGGATGTGTGATTGATTGACGCCTTTATGTTTTCTGGCACAAAACTTAAAGGTGGGGTAGGTAAGTTTGAGAAACCGGCTCGAGATACACTTTTTGTTATATTCCATGGAATGCTCTTAACATCCCGATAGCAATGAATATCTTAAGTGCTTTGACAAAATATCCATACAAAAATGTCATCTGTGGAAGCCGTAGTACTGTAAAAAGCACGACCAATCATCTGAACCGGGCCGGCTACAATAACTGGATGGCCTACCTGCCTGTCAGCCTTCCATCTCTGCACAAACTTATCTCGTGCCCTCATTGGTCATGTGCACGTTCGTGGGTGTTGGAGGAGGGGCTCTGTAAGGAAGTAGCAGATTTCTTCCGGCTGTGTATTTTTAAATTCTAGCGCACTCAAGCTGGTTTCTCCAAAATTACCTACCCCACCTTTAACATAAACTAAATTACATTACATTACATTGCATTTAGCTGACGCTTTTATCCAAAGCGACTTACAATAAGTGCATTCGACCTAGAAGATACAAACTTGAAGAAAACAGAATCAGATCGTACATCAGGTTTCATAGAGCCAAAGCATTGCAAGTGCTACTCAACTGGCTTTAGATAAGCCAACCCTTTATAAGTATAAGTGCTTTGTTAGCAAAAGTTTGTTAGTAACTCTATCGCTCGAAGTGGAGTCGAAAGAGATGAGTTTTCAGTCTGCGCCGGAAGATGTGTAAGCTTTCTGCTGTCCTGATTTTAATGGGGAGCTCATTCCACCATTTTGGAGCCAGGATAGCAAACCTACGTGTTTTTGCTGATGGGAACTTGGGTCCCCCTCGCAGTGCGGGTACAGCGAGCCGTTTGGCTGATGCAGAGCGGAGTGCACGTGCTGGGGTGTACAGTGTAATCATCTCCTGGATGTAGGAAGGGCCAGATCCATTCGCAGCATGGTACGCAAGTACCATTGTCTTGAAGTGGATTCTAGCAGTTACTGCAAGCAAGTGAAGTGAGCGGAGGAGTGGCGTGGTGTGGGAAGGTTTAGGAAGGTTGAAGACCAGACGAGCCGCTGCATTCTGGATGAGCTGCAGAGGTCGGATGGCACATGCAGGTAGACCAGCCAGGAGGGAGTTGCAGTAGTCTAGGCGTGAGATGACGAGAGCCTGGACCAGAAGTTGCGTTGTTTTCTGGGTCAGGTGGGGACGTATCCTTCTGATGTTGTAAAGCGTGTACCTGCAGCAGCGGGTTGTAGCAGCAATGTTTGCAGTGAAGGACAGTTTGTTATCTAGGATCACACCCAGATTCCTTGCAGTCTGAGTCGGGGAAACAACAGAGGTGCCGATGTTGATTGTTAGGTCAAGAGTGGGAC
>NW_011345251.1:0-20247 GCF_000735185.1 Notothenia coriiceps | reverse complement strand
TGCAGGTAACGGGGAGACGCGCTCTGGCGGCGGTCTCGTTCAGGATCCGAAAATACAATTTAAATATTTTTGCACACTTATTCCACTTATTCCTAGTGTGCCACTGGTTACGGTGCCGCGTGCCAATGCTGGCACGCGTGCCAGGGGTTGCCGACCCCTGGTTTAGACTAATCTTGTGGATACCAAAACTTGTCTCGAAAGAATATTTAAAAGCAAACCAATATTTGATATGAAACTGAGGTTAAAAACGGTTAGCCCCCTCTTTTTGGCAAATATTAGTTGATAAACTGCTTACCTTGGAAGTCTTGGCTGAGGGCTTCAGGACTGGTGAGCCAGAGTCAGTTGATTGTACTTCAAAAACAGAAGATGCTTTAAGTTTAATTTCAAACAACTGCATTTCATTTAATTTCATAATCAAAATAAACATTTTTCATAGGAAAACCATTGTACCTATTTTACTGTGGGTCCTCCTGAGGGTTTGGTGAATCTCTAGGGACTCATTCTGCAACATCAGTTAATGATTACTTCTGTTATATTAAAAACAAAACTCAAGATGGCAGCAGGTGAGACTTAGACTCACCTTCATGGCAATTGACACGTCACTGGCTGAGAAGTCCTCCTCTAAAAGAATACAGGGGGATGGAAATCAGTAGTGAAAGAAGTATTAATTAGGTAAAAGTAGATATACTACAGTGTAAAAATACTGCGTTACGAGTAAAAGTCCTGCATACAAGTAGAAGTACAAATGTATTCGCATCAATATTGGCTTCTAAAATGTAGGATAAAAGTAGCATGAAATGGATATACTCAAATAAAGTACCCCAAAATCTAACTTAAATTCAATACATTATTACACCACTGATGGAAATACATAATATATTATGGTCTAACATCATAGGAAGTCAATTTATCCCAAAAGAACCCGGACAAATTTCTACTTTTGGGGAGATTTTGGGGAACATCATTTAGGTTAAATAGACAAAGAACACATTACTGACATTGTCAACACAAAAAAAACTCCTAAAATGTAACTAGTTCTGTCACATGTTAGCCTGGCACACGTTATGGGAACACAAAATGACCGTGGGTTCTTAAGAATGCTGAAGACTCACCGCTAAATAATTCCCCAATCCGTGTTTTTTGCAAAGCAAGAGGAACCTTCATCAGCTCCACTTTGAAGACTTTATCCACTGTGGCCAACATGTTCTCCAGTTTGGCTTCTAACTCGTTCATACGCTCTTGTGCTGAAAGGAAGATTAAAAAAAGGTTTGCCATTTCTAGCAGCAGAGCAGGGACAACTGGAGGAGGTAAAGCTGACATTTGAGCAGCAGTCTCAGCCAAACCTTCTTTCTCAAACTGCTGGATAAACAGAGCCAGTCTCCGGTGTCTCATCTCCCGGCTCTGCCGCACTTGAGCTGGGTCGGATCCTCGGTTCTTTACCCGCCTCGAAGGCATCTTGTGGTCTGGTCCTCACAGAGTTCAGCCTGCGAATGCAAACGCTCTACACACCTGTTACCGCACAACAGTTAATTAAGATGTTCATCCGCTCACCGGAAACTAATCAGGTGAGATCTACGTTGCGTGGCGGAAGCATACGTTTAGCCTTTATTTTGTTTATCGATTATGGAATCGGTGATATTTGTTTTTGTTCTGATATTTCAATCCAGTACAAGTGATGGTACAACAAAAATACCTAAACTGAAAAGCCTTGAAACATTCATGTTTAGAAATTAAATATTATTAAAAATGTAAATAATTAAACACACACACACACATATCAAAACCTCCTTGAACCAAAAGCACTAATGATGCAGAATGGCCCATTTCAGATTAATATATATTATAGGATAACAATTATTAATGTGATCATCACTTTTGCAGAGCAAATTTGACCAAATAATTTTAATTTGCAGTGATTTTATTATTAATCCTTGCCAAATCGCAGATGAGAGACATGAGACAAGTGATGGAGGACAAGATAAAGAAAGATGTCCATGGAGGAAATGGAGAAAAGAAATAAAGAATATGAGGATTTACTTGGGATGGAATTTGAAGCGGAACATAACAGGACAAAGGGAAATTAGGCAACACAGCATGGAAATACTTTATTTATTTTACTTATTAGAAATAGCACAATAAATGAAAAATAACATCCCAGCTTCTAATGCCGACAAACATAAATCCTCATCAGCATGGAGACACAAAATGGACACATTTCATTTTTCAATCAGTTCACAAACTCATTTATTGCAGCGCACTTAAGGGTAGACATTAAATTCCTTTCCACAGGACGGTAAGAGATCATTTAATCTATCATTAGAGAACAGTCTCTTCTGTACATCCTCTGCCATTAGGAGGCCACATTTACAAAGTCCGTACAGGGAGGGATCCCTTAAACAGATTAAAAAGGGGAAAGGGGGATTGTTAGTCATACAAATCTGAAGTTACACCATCTACAATCCAAATGTCAATGATACAAAAATAAATAATTGAGAATTTCATTTGTTTTGGAGGAAAAACTACTGTCAATTGTGAATATTTGAGGTGATGTCATCTCATCCTCACCCTGGGTCTAAACAAGGTTTTAATCTATGCAGTGCATATATTAATCACTTCTGTACAAGTCGCTCTCCCTAGTCTACAATAGGACCATCTCCATTTCCAACAGTTCCGGGCACTTAGTGGAATGTCATGTTTTGAAATTATTTCTCTCTTAACACAGTGTCAGCATTCCTAAAGAAGCCCTTTGCAGTATTATAAAGCTCTGAGCTACTGTGTGTAAACCATAAAAGCATATTTAACACAATAGCCAATTAAAACATTTATTTAACATTGGTTGGTTCTATGCTAGGGTTAGGAATAGCCCCGACACAGCTCGAATTTAACATGACAATAAGGCATGTTAGCTGAAGAAGTAAAGTATGTTACGGTTAAAAAAATTCAGATATTAAAAACTGAAAATGCTCCATCACTGAGGCTCCCAGAACAAGTATCTATTTTAAAGTGTGGCAATCCATAGTGTGGCATGCCTTTTCTGTCTCTGTTTAATTTCCTCCTATCGGCTGCTTTTAATCACACAAGTGTTGTTGCAGAGATCAATAATACTTCTTTAAGACCTGTTTAGATTGCAGGGCATCTGGAATGTTGCAGAATGTTAGTGATTGTCCTCAGTCCACCTCATTTACATGTGTGCTTCCAATGCATATTTACACGGACAGAGAGCTTGTGCATTTGCAATGAAACAAACTTTAACATTCATTAAGACTCAGGACACAATAAGTCAAGGCATCAAGACTTGTTTCCTCTCAAAAAAAATAGGCAACCCTGGTTTTAGATTTCCCCCCTGCAAGTAAATAATATGTACAAAAAGACGGGTGGACCTGGGTTTGCTTTCTTTTTTGTGGGTAGAAAGTGCACAGTCATGGTATGTACACAGTCTCAAACGTCAGAACTCATCTGGGGACAGATTCAAGCAAAGTGGGCAAAAAGCGGGACAGCGTGATTATACACACACACACAAACAGACACATGTCTACACCACACAGGCAGTCAATACATTCTGTACAGTGATTCATTATTCTATACACCATCTGTAAAGAAACACAACTAGTCCCAGAAGATTCACTGCAGGTGTCCGAGCCTTTTTACAGAAACAGTCCCACCTGTAAGCAGCCGCTTGGAAAGTCTATGAAAAGCTCCAGAGAGGTTGTAAAAAAAGAAAGAAATGGCATCTTTCAAGACAAGGAGAAGAAGAAGAAGAAGAAAAGGTACCGTGTTTTATGCGATTGGAGGGGTTTAAATACAAAATCATTTTCCTCCCTGCTGCAGTCAGGTTTTTTTGTGATCAGATAACGGGGGCTCCGAAGCATTTGAGGCACCACTGGACGTTGGGGCTGGGCGGTTGGTCGATTATGTGCAGAGACTTGAGCTGCTCCTCGCTCAGTTCATCGTACGCCAGGCGGTACTCTCTGTCGAAGGCCTCTGCAGGGACATAGCAAAGAGAGAGAGGGAGGGAAGATTCACAAAGTAAGAAAAGAGAGCAAACTGTTTCTGGCTTAGTTAGAGTTAAAGTAAAACATCTACACTTTTTAATCCCTACGACCTTTTCATGTATTTATTTTACTCTAATTTGGCTGTGGTAATGCATACAGAATACAGGTTTATTGTTATTTTATTTAAGTTAAACATTGGCTCCTGTCATCTAAAATAAAGTCCGGACACTTAGACCCCATAACGCAATGACAAAAAGTTGTAATCGTCATTTAAAAAGGGGCATTTTCTTTCTTCAAAGTTCACAAATTGGATTTATTTTGATCCAATGCACAAAATAAATAAAAATGGTTTGCCCTCTAAGGACATCAGAGCAACTTTTATAAATGGATGCTGAAGTTTTAAGGACAGTGAGAAAGAAATATTAAACCAGCTACCCATTTAATTATTTAAAAAAGATTGTGCAAGAGACGTTCTCTGAGTTTCACAAATAAAAATGCTGATGGGACTCTTGCCAGCACGATGTATCTGGTTGATTTCACTCACCTACGTCGATGTTCTCCTTCCCCAAAGCCACCAGTGAGAGGAACATTATTTCTCTATAGATACTCCTGGGAGAATTACAAGGCA
This sequence comes from Notothenia coriiceps, assembly GCF_000735185.1. Taxonomy (NCBI): domain Eukaryota; kingdom Metazoa; phylum Chordata; class Actinopteri; order Perciformes; family Nototheniidae; genus Notothenia; species Notothenia coriiceps. Next base: position 15,627 of record NW_011345251.1, on the reverse strand, counting down.
CACAAATGAGAGATTCATCAAGATATCAAGAATATAAATGTCTGAATGCTTTGTAGAAAGTGTTTCGGAAAGAGACACAGACTAAAGTCTGACCTCTGCCGTTTGAATCCCTCTGGGCGCCGTTTGATCTCCCGGATCAGCAGGTTGATCGGCCCGTACACGTCGTTGGTCTGAATGCTACGAACAATTGTGTTTAGGAGGGTACGAATCTCCTGGTGGTCTGTGGGGGCCAGCGTCCCCTTCTTCTCCACTGCAAAAAAACACATCAGAAATAATTGTATTCTATCCGTTTTAGTAAGAACACTGAAGTTTTCCTACCAACTGACATCGTATCAAATAGTTGTCTCTGTCTCCCCCTAGTGGTAGATTTATTTTCTACAAATAAGAATAAAAAAGCCACCAGAAAACAACATCAAAAAGTCTGATACAGTGTTTAGGGATGTCAAGCACTACACTAATGTCTCATACAGGAGGGGGGTACACTCACACAGGGTCCTCCAGAGCTGGTAGAGGGGCTCCCCGTGGTCCTGGTGCAGGTTGATGTTGTCCCACAGGAGCTGGACGTAAACCTGTTTACTGTCCTGGGACAGTGATGTCAAGGGCAGCTGAAAACATAAAGAATTGAGTTATTATGTTACTGACAAATAGAGCAGTAAAAGACATCTCAACCGTCTTAAATGTCTTGTTTGGGAAAGATCACACCAACCTTTTAAAACGATCTTGAAATGTAATTTAATCCACTACTGAAATGTCAGTTAAGTTTTTCCACTAAATCCTGATTTAATTAATTTCTGTTTTAGCAAAACAAAAATTGGATGCAATAACACCTGAGGAGGTTTGACCTAAAAAATAGTGAAGTCCTCAAAGAAAGTTGAAGTACAAACGTTCTGTTACTTCTCTGCTGAGCTATCATGAGCAACTTTAGCCTAACTACTAGCTCCTGACAGAGATCCTGACTTGGATTAAATGAATACTTGTTATGGAATGGGAAGAAGAGCCCTAGCATAAGAGATAAGTGTCTCACCTGCACTCCTTTGTTGCAGTGTTCAGAGGTCAGGATGAGTCCAGGGAGGTGAGTGGGCAGGTCTAAACGACGGAAATACCAAACCAGGTTCCAGAAGATGATGGGGTGCTGGCTGAGGAACTTGTGGGTGTAGATCACCTGGTCTCCCTCGTTTTCAAGCAGCGTCTCCAGCTCTTTGCGCAGCACCAAGGGGCTCAGGTACGGGACGGACACGGGCTTGGGGTTCGGGCGTTTAGTCCCCATGCCATCCTGAGAAATACACACTGATAATTTACTAAATTGACAAATATTTAAGCACAGTGGGGTTATTTATTGACGTGAGCAGCACTGACCGACACCTCCTGCAGGCTGCAGGGCAGGCTGGTGGTGGAGACGCCGTGTCCGGGTCTCTGGGAGTAGTCCAGGCTCTGCAGAGGACCCCCAACACTGTTGCTGCGCGTCAGAGACGTCCCGCTGCATCTGCGCTGCTTTCCCGCCGCCTGGTGCTCCAGGAGACCTAAGGGGTCCGACTGCAGCGGCTCAGGAACCAGACTAAGAACACAGCAGAGAGGCATGGTTTGTATTTTAGTCTTGTACCTTTTCGTCAACAAAATTGCATGTTTTGCACGTGTTGATGACGTTGGTGTAGCCTTAGTAAATGAACCCTGATTTACATGAAGCTGTTTGTCTGTTTTCTTCCCCTCTGCTAATAGCCTCATCAACAAGGCCCGCCCCCCCCACTGACACTTTACCTCAGCCACATCATAGACTCTATGCATTACATTAATGCACACAATGTACACAATATTGGTTATTTTTATTACTGCACATATATGTTATTCCATTCTATTTATATGCTATATTTGACTATATTTCTTATTAATGCTATTATAGTTTTCTTAAAATAGTTCTCGATCTGTGTTTTTAATTTTTTTTTTACTTTTATGTATGCATCATGACATCAAGTCAAATTCCTCGTACGTGTCAACCTAGCTGGTAATAAACCTGTTTCTGATTCTGATTGGTTTGTACCTCTTAAGTGTTCCAGGCTGATTATCCGGAGTCTCCCGAGCTTCCTCTTCAGGGAAAGAGAGGAGGTCTGGAGCCTTTATATCGGCGGCGCTGCTGGCTGTGGGCTGGGCGCTGCCGCTGTGGATACTGTCTCCTGAAGCACTGGGATTCATGTAGAACCTGAGAGGAGAAATCACAGAACAGACCGTTAGACTTTGCTGTGCGTACCTATAAAATAAGGACAAAGGAAAAGTGAAGCTGCATCATCTACTTCATTCCAGGACAAATGATTCTTACCCTGTCATTGTGCGCAAGTCATGAAACTCCACATGCAGTAAGGGAAGGAAGGCCGTGCTGCAGAAGGGACAGTTGGTGTTCAGGTTGGAGTCATCGGCCGTCCAACCCGCCATGATCTCCTCGTCGTACACCAGCGCTTCACAGGAGCGACACTGTGAGCAACTGGACATCAGCACCTGGAGACCAGTCAGGAGTTATTGCTATGTACATGTTGGAAGTGGCAGCAGCAGCATGTGTGTGTGTGTGTGTGTGCAGTATGTCTGACCTCCAGTGCACAGTTCTGGTAGATGCTGGAGGAGGAAGCGTGAAGCGAGGAGACCTGCTCAGAGTCTGGACCCCGAGCTCGTCCTGGAGTTTGATCTGGATTTAAAGACAAAACGTATACATTCAAAGCCTCTTCTCTTTTCTGCTTATATTTAAGTATTTGCACTGCTGTGAGTGTTTACATGTCAGGTGTGTCCCGCGGCCCGTGTCGCTGCTGCCGCTGCTGCTGCCCAGGCTGGTGCAGCTCTGGTTGAGGCCGTTGGCCACCAGCCCCGGGATGGCCCCTCTCTCAGGACTGTCATCCACATCATGTGCAGCCAACATCTGTTCATCCAGGTGAGAGGGGAAGCCCCCGCCGCCCTGAGCCTGTTCATCCTGCGGGGGTAAAGTCAGATGTAATGGAATGCTCCAAATCATCAGCTCTTGATGATTGAAAGGTTCTGGTAAAATATTGATCCGCTAAAGAGGAAAACATCTAGGGAAAAGTCTCTAGAAAATAACATTTCCGTTTATGTCCCATATCTGCTTTGCATTATCTGCTTCAGAAAACTAAAATAAAAAAAACTGTAGGATTACCTTCTTGCAAATGGGAATCTGTTTTTACATTGTAAATTGATAAATAGTAGACAAAAAAGTGCAGTCTTTTGACAACCTGGTAATCCATAGTGTGGTGCTGCTTGTACAAATTGTTTTGAGATTTTCATATCCAAACAATGATTTGTGTACCAATGCTACTGAGATGAACTGTAAGGACCCTCACCTCGTCGTCTGAGTAGGAGTAAGCTGAAGCGACGACCCCCCACACTTTGCTGGCCACATTTGCCGCCTGTTTCATGCTGGACTTCAACACGTCGATTTTAGGTCCGGTGAGCAGGTTGTCCATCTTGATACCTGATATGGAGTTGATGACGGAGCCCAACGAGCCCCCCTGGGCGGACTTGACGAGTGCCGTCAGTGAGGCTGATCGGGGGCTACCCACCGCGCTGCCGGGGGTCTTCGTTTTCACTGCGAAAGTCTTGGAGCGGGTCACAGTGTTGGGGCTGCGTTTGGGGGTGTCTCCTGGGGAGCCGGTGGGAGTTTTGACGGGAGGCACGGGGAGGCTGGACCTGCGCTCCAGAGCCTGCTTGGGCTGGGGGGAGTCTGTGGAGTCCCCCTGCGCCTGCTGGAGCTCCATGCTGGAGGACTTGGGGCCCAGGGGGCTCCTCAGGCTCATGTACATCTCGATCTCCTCGGCCAGGTTGCGGGACACCACGGCGGGCACGGAGCGGGGGGACTCCTGGCTGGTGACGGAGGCCGACTCTTCCACCTCCGTCACAAGGAGGGAAAGCGGGTCGGCGCCCACCTGCACGTCGGCCCTGTCCAGGGTGGCCCCACGCAGCCCGGGGTCCTCCTCGTTTGTGTCTGTGTGCTTCCTCTCCCGTGTCTCCAGTTTTAACTCCGCCCCCTCCATCTCTTCATCATCTCCCTTCTCCTCTTCCTGCCCCTCTTCCTCTGGCAGCTTCATCACCACCTGATCTTCTTCAGGCTCTTCCTCCAAGTCTTTAAAAAGTGATTTGGACACAGAATTAGGGGGCGGACTGGGGCATGCAGACAGCGCCGCAGCCAGGATGCGAGCGTCGGCGCCCATCTGACTAGCCATGTGGTCCACGCCTTGCTCCAGCAGCATGCCAGCGCGCGTTTCAACGCTGAAGCTGCAGCTGCGTTCGCCGAAGGATTTCTGCCGCTGCTGCTGCTGCTGCTGCTGCTGAGGCTGGTTAGCTGCGTCTCCTGCAGGCAGCGAGGCCTCGTCGTCAGGGAGAGACACATTATCGTTCTTGCTGCGTCTCCTGAACAGCTTCCCTGTGCCTGCAGAATGTGTCCAGAGTTAAAACAACAATTCAACTTAGCCTAATTTAAATGGAAACATATCATTTTAAAGGTTTCCTATCATGCTATTTCTAGGCATATATTACGGGTCTCAGATATAACAAACATCAAACAATAACAAAATATAAAAAACATGTCTATGATGTGTTTTGCTCAAATACCAAACAGATCACCCATTCTAGCCATGACTCATACCCCTCTATTTCAGCCCTGTTAGAGAAGTGCTGATTCTGGGTCCTTAGCTTTAAAAAGAAAATTGGGGTGGGAGCTAATGCCTGCTCAGAATTCTACAAAGAGATTCTCAGCTAAATGCTCCCGTGATTAAACGCCATATCATGTTCCAAACCACATCAAGGATTATCTCTGAAACAGTATGGAGATCAAATGCTTTTTCTCTTTTTACCACAAGGTGAGTACCTTTTTATATCCTGCTTTTTTACACGCATGCTCTCTCCAGTACAGCTTAGCTCTGAGTGTTAGTGTTGCTTGCTAATGTAAAAAAAGACCATATTACTTCAAAACGTTGCGCATTGTTTCTGATAGGGCTGTGGGTCCACATTTCAGATATTAAGTCATATCGGCAGCAAATCTGGACCAGCTCCGTTGTACCCCCGTTTTTAGAGATTTAGGTACGGAGGAAAAGAGAGAGGGTTTTGTTTTCTGACCCTTACACGCCGGGGACACATATTTATGTATAAAAGACATCAGAAAGTGCATTTTGCATGATAGGAGAGCTTTAAGTGAAATCAAGGACTCACCTGCTTCCCTGCCACTGTCAAAGCTCCCTGTGGAAAGCTTCACAATACTGGGGACAGGCGAGGGCACATCCACAGGACTGGGGGGCTCCGCTACTGCGATTGCACTGTCCACTTTGCCGGCAATGTCACCTCCTGGTTATAAAAAGCACATTGTTGACAGACCGACATCACTGTACAAGGAGGAAATGGGGCGTCTGGTCGCATTAACAACCTTAAAATGCAGAACTAGAACTGGAAGTAGCTTTTCCTACCATTGGGCTGTGCTTTGGACTTGTTTCTCTGTTCAGTGGAAAGGAGGGCTGTTTGTAAAGGCTCGGCCAGCTCCTGGTGCATATCATCCTTGGAGCCGTAGCCTTGATCAGACTGCCTTCCTGCGGATCACAAAATAACACAAACCATGCTGTAACGCCTGTCTTTCAATCACAATTCCTGCCCCAAATGGTTTTAATCTCTTAACTTTATGGGATCAGTACCTGTACTACAGTGTTTGTCTGTTGTGTCTTCCGTGCCGTGGGCTAAGCGGTTGTGCTCTTCACTGTTGACCTCACTCGAGCTGTCGGCACTTCCATGACTCAAACGGTCCGCGTCAGTGACCGCTGACACACCTAGAGATGTAGCTGAAATACACAGAAAGAAAAAGTGGGTGAGAAACAAGAAAACAAGAGGAGACATTAAGAATCACACTGATTATTTGATCTCCACCTGTAGCACTGGGTCCCTTATTGGCAGATTTTGGGTCGAGAGCTTTCTTGAACTGGGCCACTCCACGAACAACATTACGAAGCTTGGTCCACATGAAGAGACCGCTTCGGTTTCTGCTCGGCCACGGGCTCTCTAAGACGGCCTGCAGAAGGAGGAGACAGAAGATGAGGATATGGAAGACAAGTGTTGTTATGGCTGAAGTTCAGTGCTCTGAGCCACACAGTGATTTAACAATGTAAAAGTCAAAGTGTGACCTTGTTGTAGTATCCATAAGTGATGGCGTTCGGATGTACTCCAGCTTTCTTCATCTCCACCAGGACTCGCACAGCCATGACGGGAAGACCCCAAATACCGCAGAGCTGCATCATCACTCTGTAACACACCTGGAGACGGAGAGATACAGACATTTTCACTCAACCCCACGCAGCATCAGGGCCTGTTTTTGCACACGGCATATTCTAGTAAGGTGGCCTTGTTTTTAAAAAAAAGCCCTGGTCCTCAGCACAATCATGGCTGGAAGAAGAATTACATCAAAAATGTATTTTGTGTAGTACAATATAGTTTAACCATAAATTAATCTTAGATTTGGTTATCGAATCAACAATGATTACATTTATCCCAAATGATTACTTCAAAGAAGACAATTGAACATTTTAAAGGAATTTGAAATCTATTTGAATACATCTTTTGACTGTACCTCATCCAGCACCTCCACCTCGGTGGTCCTCATCTTCAGGAGGACGTTGTAGGCCTGCTGCATGGCGCGGCTCTTGGACTTGGACAGTCTGACGGCAGCGGGCAGGCAGATGAACCACAGGCTGTAGCAGTGACTGAAGAGACAGCGCGCCCACCGCGGGGGGTTGGAGTAGAAGTGCTTCGCCATCTTGTACGCCAGCTTGATCTCCTGTTGGACCAAGGCATAAGAAAAGAAAATAAGAATAGGTTTAAGAATTTAAGATGTTTTTGCCGAAAGGAAAGAAAAAAAAAATAATCATAAAATACAAAAAAAAAGTTATTAAAAAGGGGGTTCATGTTGCTTAAGAATAATTATTATTGTGAATATTTTAGCAGCATGCAGACTGTGTGGGTGATTGAGTCTAACTGTTCCTCTCCTTTCACGCAACTATACCGTTTTTAAATACCATTTTATAGTGTGAATTTGCTTTTTATCATTTCTAAAGCACTTTTGATTGCCTTGTGCTGAAAGGTGCTATATAAATAAACTTGCCTATTAATCAATATGTCTTTCAACAATGATGCATAAAATTATCAGCGCTTCCATTGTCTTGAAAACACACGTGCACACACCTGCTTGGTCCTCTTAGCCAGCAGGGCGGGGCTGCTGGACAGACTGGCCCCCGCCGCACTGCTGCTGATGGAGGGCCGTATCTCCATAGGACAGTCGAACAGCTCCATCTGCAGCCTGGGGAAACTTTTATATCTGCAGGGAGAGAAATAGGGTTGTTACAGGGTCCTGTGCTTCAGAGTCAGAGTTTTATCTATACTTTAGTCAAGGCTCACGTGTATCTGGGGGAGGGTTCAGTTCCATCGTGAGCTGGAGGCTCCGCCGGCATTACAAAGACAGTGTGTTCACTCTTCTGAGACTCGTCCAGCTCCAGCAGTCTGGTGTCCTCAGATGACTCTCCTTCGACCTGCAGGGAGCATCCAGAGCTTCAATACAGACTGACTACTGTGACTTTACATAAACACACTCTGTAGGTCATTTCCTGTCTGAGGGCAAGAAAACAACAAGCACACTACAATCTGCTATGCTTATTTGATTGTGGTTAGGAGTTAAGGATAGAAGAAAAGCAGGAAATGTTTAGGAGGAAAAGGCTAATCTACTTACCTTTTCATTTGAGTCACAAACATTAAAAAGAGAGGAAATGTGATCATAGTGTAAGCCCAGTATTACCTTAGCGCCCTTGTCGGTGATTTTATCAGAGGGGAAAAGCTGCAAGAAGAGGAAAGAGAGCAAAGGAACCAGAATGAATCAGAGGAAATGTTTGCTTCTCCCAGTTTGGACGAATGTTATTTTGCCAATAAAACATAAAACAAAAGGCCCGTTCACAGAAGGAAGCAGAGGAAAAACAAAACACCGTGACACCAGTGTGACGCCGGGTTAATCGCTAATCACCTTCTCCACGCAGTCGTCAAAAAAGGCGAGGCCGGTGTCCTTGTCGCTGACGAAGGTGCACTCCTCGATGAAGCGGATGAAGATCTGCGTCTTGGTGAGCTGGGAGTAGAACTTATGGTGGGCCCGGTCTCTACTTTTGAGAAATCCTGCAGGAAGGCAAGGGCAGATTGTTGTGACACTTCTTAAAATTCCATATATCAACTTTCACATCATCAGTCATTCTTACGAAGATGTATTTTCACCATTATAGTTAAAAAAAAAAGAGCCTGGAGAGGGGGTAATCCATAGAAAAAGTTAAAATATTCAGAGATGAAGCCGTAAATGTACCCCCCCCCTCACTGTTGTATGCCTCCAAAAATCCATCAAGCTACAGTTTACATTCATTTCTGTCCAAAATGTCATCATCTTATTCGTAGACATTTGCGTGGAATTGTCATAATAATCATATTCATTTTAGAGTTATGTTCAAAAGTGACCTTTGACAACCAAAATCTAAATCAATTCATCCTTAAGTCCAAGTGGACATTTGAGCCAAATTTCTAAAGTCACTCATCGCAAAAAAAATGTCACTCCTGTGAATTTATGACTTAAATCTTATATGTTTTTTTCTTGGAATTTGAAACCCTCTCCTAGATTTATAATTGAGATGTTTAACCTAATGTACTTAATACGCAGTTGTAAATTCTTGTACTCACTCCAGGTAGAAATAAATCAGGTTATAATGTATTTTCATCCATCTTCTATAATGTAAGTGGTAAAATATGCTGTGTCGTAAGCCCTTTTCCATCCTCTACCTGCATCTAAAATTGAACTCTAACTGTGGAGGGGGGAGGGGGGGAGCAGCCATTAGGGAAGTCTTATGACAGCCAAGGAGAGAGGTGATTGATTTGTAGAAACACTTCAGTTGAGTGATAATTGAGATGCTCCTTTGAATAGAGATGCCGATAACATTAAACAGAAGGTGATGTCATCCTTTTTTTAAAGCTGTAAATTATGCACAGCTTACAAAACGAAGAACATCCAGGTATCAGAGTTTTAGACTGGACTTAAACATACTTTAAAATCAAACTTAATTTCCGCTATGGATGACTGGGTTACCTTGCAGGTCGTAGAGGGAGTCTGCAGCCGTGGCTTTTACAGAAGGCGCCTGTGTGATGGGTTTGAGGTAGGAGCGGTAGCCCTTCAAGATGGACGCCATGAAGCGCAGGAAGTTCTCCTGGATCTCCATCTCCAGCGCCGTCTTCTTCTTGTGCCAGGTGAAGTCCGCCTCGATGGGAGTCATGTCCACCGCCGAGTTATCCTGTGGTGTCTGACCCACTGTCACTAAAACACACAACAAAGAAGAGGCTATGTTATGTTTGAAGTGTGTGTACCTGCATACAGACTGCAGATGGAAAGTAGATACAGGAAATATGGCATAAATCATCTCTTCTTCTTTTAAATATTAAATAATGTATTTTTATGCATGCTCCTTGGTTAAAAGAGACATCATAACAAGAGATATTATAACAATTGAAATACAATCTCATCGTGCATTTTTTTAAGAGGCGTGGCTTACAACATGTAGTAAAAGGTTATCAGACAAAAATACAACTGAATGCATTCTTAACTAAATGTTTAAAAGTAAGTACAAGAACTAGTTAAAAAAAATTGTCACCAATCAGCTGATAAAATAAATTCAAACTTAAATTTATTTAACTTTCACTAGCACTTTTTGTTGTTCTATTTTTGTACAACTTCTGTCTTTGCACACATTTAGTTATTTGAATTTTGAGTTGAGTTTATTCGATTCATCAAAGTAAATTATATTGAGTTTTTTCATCACCAGAAAATATATTATTATTTTCTTTTAAATCAGTTGATTGTTGCTCAAACGATACAACAAACAATAACTGACTTCTAAAAACGTACTTGCAACTCCCTTAACTTATCTTAACTGTGTTGAAACCTTTCCCATATTTGCAGTTTGTAAACATGTCATTATATTTTCCCATAAAGCAGGAGGTGTTGTTTGTACCTGTGGCCAGCTGGTGGTGCAAGTTGCTCAGGGAGTTAACCAGACTCTTGCAGGGTTTCTTTGGGAGGTTCTTCCAGTTGCTGTGTCTCTTTTCATCAGACCTGCAACACACGATAACGCCACAAACGCAGTTAGCTGGAGAGCTGCGCAAAGTACATTTAAATACTCGAAATAGTCCAACATTGTGAGAGCTGTAAATACTATCAGAGCATACAGGTAGATGGTGTTGGTGTCCAGATCTACACAGACGACATCTGGAGGGGGGTCGTAAAGGTCGAAGTAGCGGGAGTCCACGCCCACTATGAATGGACACGGAGCGTTGAGGACTCCGGCGAGAGAGAGCGGGCACAGAGGGATGTAGGGACACTGCCACTGGAAGGGGAAGATCATCTGAGGAGAGAGGGAAGCAGAATTAATTCAACAAAACAAGTGACTTCACACAAACCTCTTTGAATAAACAGCACATGGCAAATCAATCTTATAAAAAGGAAAGTGAAGGTTGTGACAGTTTGATTTTTCTGATTGTTAATTATTTTTATTTATTCAGGGGTGCCAGCCAGGTCTCTCTCCTGGCATTCAAGATTGGTCAGTTATGTTTCGTTTCAGTAGTATTTTCCTTTTTTAAATCAACCATCACAAAGGTATGCACAAACATCAAAATGTACACCCTACACATTGAATGACCATTGTTAACTTCACAAGAAAAACACCAACACAATATGTGTTATTTAGCTAACTTGTTGTCATTCATTCATGGATAATTACAACTCAACCTGCTTTTATACAGATAAACTTTTACTGTTAACAATAAAGTCATTATTTCTTTATGTAGAGAGACCATTGTGTGCAGAAATGTAAAAATGACAATGTAATGAAGGCAACTACGCCTCGTATAAATGTAATAACATAGCATTGAATATCAAACCTGGGGGGAAAGGGCTGAATTTGATCCACATTATTGCCAGAAAGGGCTTTATGCTGTGGGTTATTATTACAGGATATTGTTTTACACGTGTCCTCTTTTGAGTTAAAAAATAAGATAGGATTCCAGACGTCACTGACCATGACTCGAGTAATATTCGCCATGGCTCTCGCTGAGGGAATCATGATTTTTGATGATATTCGTGCAGAAATGGTACATGGTGAATACTCACAGCCACCACAGCCTCGGCCACCCCGGTGAGCACGGCGGGCCGCAGCGAGTGCAGCAGGATCTTACTCTCCAGCAGGATGAAGTGCAGCAGCGTGGCACAGTTCTCCGGGCCCAGATTCATCAGCAGAGTGCCGTAATCTGCCCCACTGAGAGGGGGAGGGGGGGGGAGCACAGGAGGAGAGTGAGGGGATGGGTTTGAGCAGGAAAACAACAACAGAAAGGGATGCTCCAGAATCAATTTCAAAAATTCTTATTGGTTTTTAAAGCTCTTAATGGTCTTAGGCCTAGTTTTTTTTATCAGAATTGCTTTTAACCTATAAGCCCTCTAGAACCCTCAGGTCTTCTGGCGCTGGACTTTAAATCATACACAAGGTGAAAACAAAGAGCCACAGAGAGGCGTCTTTTTATTATTGTTACGGGCCACAATTGTGGAACAGCCCCCCAGAAGACCTGAGGATGGCAAAGAGTGTTCATTCTTTTAGAGCAAATTCAAGACCCACCTTTTTAATCTGGATTTTAATTGAATTGTCTTTTATTCAAAATGTGAGTCTTATTTTAGTCCTGTTTTTTTCAGTCCTGCGTTTGTATTAAGTGTTTGTTTCTTTTTAAATCACAGAGTTATGGCTCACTCTGGTTATTACCTAGGAAGGGGGGGATATTATTGTTTTTATTTTAGTAATTGTCTATGGTTTGGTTCGGGAAGCACTTTGAGTTACCTTTGTGTATGAAAAGTGCTATTTGATAAACGTTTTTAACTGAGTTTATAACTGGAGACAGAGACTGGAAACATCTACAACACTACACTGCTGCTTTTTTTTTAGCCTGCTCAGCTGTTTTTCTTTCAGACAAAGCAAACATAAACTGCCCCATTCAGATTGAAATGAAAACAAACCTTTCAAAGTAAAACATCTAAAATGAAACCTACAGTAGGTTTAAGAAGAATTTTAACAAAGTAACTGAACATATGTGTTTGTTGTGAAACGATTAAGCATTGCAAAACCTGTAGTACCTGAGAGGTAGGGGTGTACACACAGGCTGGGACAGGATCAAGGTGTCATGTGCCGACAGCTGAAAGGAAACAAAGTATGATAAGGAACTTTAGAAACATAATTATACAAGTCAAAGAATGGTTATAATTGACAATAATAACAAATGTCACCTGGACTAATATTCTGGGCCTTTGAGGGGAAGGAAACGACACGTTGTGCATAAAATGGGAGATGTGCCTGTTGAGAGAAAAGCACAAAATGTGTTCAAATGTCTTAAAATATATGCAGCATTCAAAACAATGTAAATAGTTACGGGTATATTCCTACTTTTCGATGGGCAGAGGGTGCGGGCCGGAGACGGAGAGCTTGTAGAGGAACATCAGGAACTTGCGGAAGGACTCGAAGAAGGGCCAGCGGGAGAGCAGGCAAATGCATTTGTTGGTGTTTACGGGTCGGTTAGGGATCATCTTCTTCTCCACCGTGGTGAGCAAGCCCAGCTGGATCTTCTGCTTCTCGCTCAGCTGATCCACGGGATGAGGCTCGTAGAACTGGATGGCTGACCCATACACCTGGAGCCAGAGACGGACAAATGATTTGAGCCCTTCTGTAACTTTTTGGTTTAACCTTAATGGAAGTACCATTTTAGTGAGCTAACACCAGTGAAGACCAATACCGTGACATTATTATTAAGTTTATTAAGTACATTTTCATTCTCTCTCACAAACAAGGAGGAACTGCTATTTGCTGATAAATTCTGTTAAATGAACTCAAACTAAAAAGAAACGTCATTTCTAAGTGGTTTTTTCCAAATAGTTTAGTGAGACTACTACAGTAGTTGACATTTACTTAATTGGTTGGTGGATTTTTATTTTAAATCAGTGCAGTGTAGACAGCGACAGTGATCCATTGACTGTTTGTTAAAGTAAGGACATGTTGCGTCTCATTTTTGACTCAACTCACCTTTTCCCCGGAAGAGATGGTTAAGACAAATGTGGAGAAGACGGGGAGAGGATCTCGTGTGTTTGGCGCCCAGCACTCGATTGTTGCACCCATGGGCAAACAGAACAGAGGGACAGATTCTGACAGAGGGAACGACTCATAGTCCTCTTCTGGGTAACGAAAAATGAGACCTGGAGCACAAAGGAAGATAGAAATGATGACTTAAATAAGTAATGTTGTATTGTACAATTCTGGCTTTACTTCACTGCGAGGATTAAGCAGAATAAACGAAGAAGAGAAGCAGTGTTTTTTCTGTAGTTCTGATAAACAGTACTTAGTATAATCTGGTTTTATTTACAGGAAATAATCGTTCTGCTCCTCTGTGTAACTTGTTGTTCGGTGAGATGTCAATCTTACAAAACAGACGCATTCTTATGATAACATGAGCATACACAAGCGCGCCTGCAGACACACACACGAAGGGCGTGGCAGGAAGAGCCGTTGTCTGAGATGAATAAACAGCCTTCTCACAGGAAAAAGGTCGGGCAAAAAGATAAAGCCTGCATGTTTGTGTGTGTGCACAGTCATAAAACACTGATTATGAAGGTGAATTAATCCAAAAGGCCAAGCGGTTGGGAAGAATTCAGCCAGACAAAATGTCAGACAGCAGTTTAGAAATGCCAGCTGTAATAAACAATGACGAACGCAAGATCGGAGATATACACTGAAGGTGCCACTCGCTTGAAATTTGAGACAAGAGGTAACTGACACACAAAGCTGCACCATTGTAAACTACACTGCTGTTTCCATATCATATCAATGACTAGTTATTGCAACATGTTTTAATATCAAGGTCTGATGAATGTGTTACAAAAATACTCTCTCAAACTCTGACTAAGAGTCAAATGATGTTGACTTACTATCTCATAATTCTAAATTAAGAAATTTGAGTCTGAGTCTGAAATGTAACTACTTTACTTGTGGCCATCTCTTAGCTTGTAAGTAAGTAAGTAAGTAAAAGTTTATTTCTAAAGCACCCCTCCCAGCACGAATGCACAGAGTGCTGTACAAAATATAGCAGTCAAAACAATTAGGCCAATATGGCACTAAGGCATAATAATCTTGTGAATCTTTTTATTTTTAATTTGTTATGGACTCTTGGCTTCAGACACAGTATGTTTACCACATTGTTTGACCATATAGTTATGCTACAACCAACCAGTGTTAAATTCGTCAACGAAAACTATGACGAAAAATGTTCGTCAACAACCTTTATTAGATGACTAAGACGAGACGACGACGAGCTAAAAATAGATTCTTGACAACGAAAACTATGACGAAATGTATATTTAGTTTTCGTTGACGAGACGAGACGGGACTAAGGTGTTAATGGTGGACTATCGGACATTCAAAATGCAGGGTATTTTCCCCCAAGTGTCCATCTTGTCTGTCAAAATGCATCTTACGTTTCTAACTTGCAATATCATTATTTCCGCTCTCTTCACTCCAGAAGAGCGATCTCCCTGTGTCTCTCTGTGTGCGGGGGGCGGGGCCTAACATACATGCTGCAGCGGACACAGAGATCTGCCGGGGACGGAGCGTTCAGAGAGTATAGAGGCACATTTTGACTAAAAGTTGACTAAAATGTAATTTTTTTATCGACTAAAAGTTGACTAAAACGTTTTGAGTTTTCGTCGACTAAAACTAGACAAACTACGAAGGATAGGAATGACTAAAATGTGACTAAAACTAATAACCATTTTCGTCTAAAGACTAAGACTAAATCAAAACCAGCTGCCAAAATTAACACTGCAATCAACTGTGTCCTTTTATCTAAAATAACAGTGGATTTAGAATATCTTTGTATCTTAATTATTTCTCTTTGGAAATGATGTGAATTTCTTAAACAGTAAAGCATCAGTAGAAACACTCACCAGCTTTGTAACTGATGGAATTGGATGCAGACACTGACTTCTTGTAACACAGGAATACATTGGAGCCCCACTGAAATAATCAAAAGACAAGCATTAAAATGAGTTCTCCATATACTGATAAAAAGTGTTCACTCCGGAATAAAAATCTGACATTACCATGCCACAGTTGAGGTTCTTGTCCACTTTGCAGAAGGTGTGAGGCGGCGTCTCTCCTTTGCTCGTGACGATGACGCAGATGTCGGTCACTGCGAGGGAGTTCTGCGGCGTGACGGGCGGCGCTCGGCGCAGCGTGATGAAGATGCGCTGCGATGTTGCCGAGCTGTTGTTGACGTTGGCGCAGCGGCCGTATGGCGTGGCCTGGATCACCTCGCAGCCATGGATCAGACGCTCCTTACCCTCATACAGCACTCTGAGGAACACAAGCAGGAAGTAGGTATGTTAGTCTGGCACTTAAAGGTTTTTTAGGCATATATTATGGGTCTCAGATATATACAAATATATAAAAAACATGTCTATCATGTGTTTTGCTCAAAATACCAAATAGATCATGCATTTTA
>NW_011345250.1:0-772 GCF_000735185.1 Notothenia coriiceps | reverse complement strand
TCCGGCTGTGTATTTTCAAATTCTAGCGCACTCGAGCTGGTTTCTCCAAAATTACCTACCCCACCTTTAAGAGGTTTCAGATTGAAAAAAACCCTAATTTTAAAGGCAATGTGGTGAAATAAACAAATTTACCTCTGAAATGGACTATGAAAAAGCATAATATGGAATTAGTTAAGTAAAATACAATTACCTTAAAGTGGACCTATCATGCTATATTTGAATAATATAGTGTAGGACCATACCTATATGAGGCATATTTATACTTTTTATTTTTCAAAATACCAAACAGATCATGCATTTTAGCCATTCCTCATTTCGCTCAATGTAACACTGTCTTTGCATGGGCTGATTCTGTGAGAACAGCACCATCTACAGGCCTGGCGTATGTACTACAGCATCTCCAGCGCTTTCGAACGGCGATGTCCGTGGTTGTCTCCTCCTGATTGGTGGAGTTGGCCCAATAGCCGTAGCGCCACTTTTGTGACATCAGAGAAGTGTTCAAATCTGGATCAGTCTGTATCAGATCCATTGCAGCCCCTTTTTAAGAGATTTGGGTATGGAGGAAAATATAGAGGGTTGTGTTTTCTGACACTTGGTGAGTTCCCTGGAACTACCGGGGGACTCATACTCAAATAGAAGACGTACAAAAGTGCATTTTTGCATGATAGGTCCCCTTTAATATTTGATAGCTTTCTTTAATATATTTGTAGTCTGGACAAGCCTGGAGGAATCACGAGAATTTTAGAAGTCATGTATTGTGTTGGATATCCTC
>NW_011345249.1:0-1109 GCF_000735185.1 Notothenia coriiceps | reverse complement strand
TCCCTGACCACCGGTGTCCACCAGGAGGTTCGAGGGTTACAGCCCCTTGCGGCATCTAGGACCTTGAGACCAGAGCTCCCCGCCGCGGCTTCGGCAATAGAGGCTTTGAACACCGACCACTCTGGTTCAATGTCCCCAACCTCCACAGGAATGCCCGAAAAGCTCCGCCGGAGGTGTGAGTTGAAGGCCTCCTGAACTTGGGCCTCCTCCAGACGTTCCCAGTTCACCCGAACTACACGTTTGGGCTTACCAGGTCTATCCAGAGGCTTCCCCCGCCACTCGACCCAACTCACCACCAGATGGTGATCAGTTGACAACTCCGCCCCTCTCTTTACCCGAGTGTCCAAAACATACGGCCTCAGGTCCGATGATACGATAACTAAATCGATCATGGACCTTCTGCCTAGGGTGCTCTGGTACCACGTACACTTATCAGCATCCTTATGTTCGAACATGGTGTTTGTTATGGCCAATCCATGACTAGCACAGAAGTCCAGTAACAAACCACCACTCCGGTTCAGATCAGGGGGGCCGTTCCTCCCAATCACTCCCCTCCAAGTGTCTCCATCATTGCCCACATGTGCGTTGAAATCTCCCAGCAAGATTAAAGAGTCCCCTTCAGGAGCCCCATACAGGACTCTTTCCAGGGTCTCCAAGAAGGCCGTATACTCTGAACTGCTGTTTGGTGCATAAGCACACACAACAGTCAGAGTTTTCCCCCCCATAACCCGCAGGCGTAGGGAAGCGACCCTCTCGTCCACTGGGATAAACTCCAACAACGAAGCACCCAACCGGGGACTTGTGAGTATCCCCACACCCGCCTCGGCGCCTCACACCTTGAGCAACTCCGGAGAAGGAATAGAGTCCAACCCCTATCCAGAAGTAAGGTTCCAGAGCCGACGCTGTGCGTAGAGGTGAGCCCAACCAGATCCAACTGCTAACGCTCCACCTCCCGCACAAGCTCCGGCTTCTTCCCCCCCAGAGAGGTGACGTTCCACGTCCCCAAAGCCAGCTTCTGTCGCCCGGGTCTGGTCCGTCGAGACCCTCTGCCTTCACTGCCACCCTTCTGGCAGCGCACCCGACCCCATCGCTGTTTCCCGTAGGTGGTG
>NW_011345247.1:0-6382 GCF_000735185.1 Notothenia coriiceps | reverse complement strand
ATGTTTTTAACAGAAACTTGGATTGAACAAAATAACAGTGCAGCTGTTCTTATCGAATCAACACCTCCCAACTTTAGTTTTATGAGTCAGGAAATAATGCATAAGAAAGGAGGTGGAGTTGCTATTTGTTCAATGATTCCATTCAATGCAGGAAGACATCTTATGGGAACTTTGCTTCTTTTGAATATGTGGCCCTTCAGCTGAAATGCTCCTCTCGAGCTCTGTTCCTAAATATCTATAGACCACCCAAATACTGTGCAAGCTTTTTTGATGACTTTACTGAACTGCTGTCTATAGTGTGTATTGACTTTGACCGTCTAGTCATTGTTCGTGATTTTAACATCCATGTTGACAACCCCCAGGACAGAGGGGCTAAAGGGCTGTTTTGTGTTCTTGATAGCTATGGACTGACTCAGCATGTGACGGAGCCCACGCACAATAAGGGGCGGCACACTCTGGACTTAATTATCTCAAAGGGACTGAATATCTCTAAGGTTGTGGTGACTGATGTTGCACTCTCTGATCATCCCTGTGTTTTCTTTGAGAGCTCTATTTCTATTCACAACATTTTTACATGCCTGACACCCCACGTTCCATGACAGCAAGATCAAACCCGTGCATGAGAGCACACTCGTTCCCGCCTCCAAGCCCCCTCCACCGCCCCAGCTCTTTGAAGGTGGTCAACTTTATAAGGTCCGTAAGCTGCTGGGGGTCCGCAACAGGGGTCGGGGCAAGCAATTCCTAGTGGACTGGAAAGGCTACGGTCCCGAAGCAAGATCCTGGGTAGTTGCAACATTTATCATAGACAAGACCCTTATTCAGGACTTTAATGATCAGCCTGGGCCATCAGGAGTCGGCCCTAGAGGGGGGGGCACTGTTGTGTCTCGTCAAAGATGTTAGTCTAGTCATGTTTCATGTTTTGTTTAGTCATTTTTGTCTCCCACTTCCTGTTTTATTTTGGTTCTCACCTTTTGTGTCTCATTCCAGGTCCCTTGACTCCCTATCCTTGTGTGTGTGCCTGCCATCATCAGCATCATCCCCACCCCTGACTGTTTCCGCCTGCGCCCAGTTACCTCTTGTTTAAATTCCCCAGCCTCCCCTTGTCTTGTCTTGTGCCAGTTCGTCTTGTCCTGTCTTCATGTCAGTAGACAGCGTAACAGCGTTTGTTTCTCATGTCTCAAGCCTGATTCATGCCCGTGAGTTTTCCAGTAAATGTTGTTCCTCATTAAGTGAGTGATTTTCTGTTGTTACTTTTTGAACCTTTTTCACCTCGTCAAGAGTGTCGATCCTTTTTTGAGACCTGAATTTTGGAATAAAGTATTTTTTTCATACTTTACCTCTGTCTCCTGGGGTCGTGCATTTGAGTCCTATACCTTGTGTTTTCAAGTTTGTGACAGAGTCTGTGTTTAGATATCAGGATGGATCCCTTGTCTTTTTACTACGGTAGAAATACATAACCTGACCCTGAGCTGTTTGGAATCTCTAGATGAAAGGAAAGGAGCTTCAGTTTTCCTTTATTATCTCCTTTAGCTTTGGAAACACTGGACCCTGCTTTAGAAAAGGAGAAAATGCTGTCCCATAAATCCTTGTGGCCCTAACTTTTAACATGGCACAACATTTGGCCGTTTACTAAAACAACCGCTGATCATGTGCACATTTGTCATCTTATGCCTTACCTTGCTAAAGTGCTTATATGTTTAAAATTGCAACAATATATTAAAGTAAAAGCCAAAATATAAACGCCACAACAATTGCAGTAAAAGTTTCAAGGTGTTAACTGAGCTGTGTGGGGTTTTGTAAACTATTTTCTTCAAAATGTTGAATGGTGATATGCATAGTGTAACATGTGTAAAGTTTCATTTCTGGCACATAATACACTCGTAGCCCAGTGTGTGTGAGACTGAGCTTCTCTCAGTAGTCTTGTCCTAACACCTGATGATCGCTTTTCCCTGAGGAAACACCTTAAGGAACAGTGGTTAGAAAAAAGACATAGGACCTGATTTTTCTGACTATCCAGCCTCAACCTTTGTGTTGTGCTTGTTGACACTGCCCTTGGTTACTGACACACTTAAAGGTCCCAAAGCTATAATGAATGTTCTAAATTACACATGTGCTTTCCTTCTACTCAAAATGTCAACTGTTAAAAAACATCTGTTCAATTTGCATAGTTAATATGATAGCTTCCGTATTTTCTGTTCCTCCTGATTCCCTTTAACCCTCATCCCACCAACGTATTTGATGTACAAGTGTGACTGAGTGTGACTCTGGGGATGCAAAAAATATTTTTGCAATATGTTAATTTATTTATTTTTATAAAATATCCCTGTCATAATGTAGTTAGTGCTTCCTGTGGATGATAAAGTCAATTATTTGAATTTGTTACTGTTTATCCAGCTGCAGTTTGCATATTATTTCACAGTTTTACTTTTTGCCTGGGTTGAGAGCGAGCAAACCCAAAAATGTTCTACATTCCAGTTCCGTATTTCCACAAGCTGTAGCAGATTTGTAAAGGCTGTGTCTCTTCACTGTTCACTGAGCTCTACCCTATGTCCACTGTCAGGGCCTATTGGAAGAATGGGGGTCTTTGGTCCTAGGTTTAAGGCTTGAGAGTTTCAGGGGGGTACAGAGGTCACATACTGTATGGGGCTAGTGCAGGGGTCAGCAACCTTTACTATCAAAAGTGCCATTCTCAAAATATATTTGATAACACAGCTTATGAAGTTATATATATATATATATATATATATATATATATATATATACGTATATATATAATGATATATACAATTTTTAAGCTTGTCTATACAAAAAATGTGTTGGTTGCTTTTGTGAACTTATAGATAGACAATAAAGTAAATGTTAAAAGTCTATTGCTATTTTTACCTTTAGCAAATTATGTGTGTTTGTTCTGAAAATGTTTCGAAATGACATTTAATGTTTGCTTGTTTCTCACAATATTGTTGGCAGTAAAAGCTAAGGAATCCATACACGCAGAATTAAACTCTCTATTTCATTTGTGACTTTCCTTTTAGGGAACCCCACCAAGAGAGAGAGAGTACCTGCAGTCTGGAAGTTGAGCGCCACCATGTGGCAGCCCCCGGCCCACAGGGGGTAGGGATCGTAGTTGGAGGACTCCACCCTCTGGCCCTTTGGGTAGATGCGGCTCAGAGCCTTGCGGTTGTACTGCAGGAAGTCGTTGGTGCGGCTCTTCCCCGGCATCTTGTTCTCCACAAAGGAGCGGATCTCTTTGTAGCTGTAACTCTCTGTAGGAAGAAGAATGGAGCTGATCACAACATTTTGTTGATTAAATGTTATATTTTTGTATTATATTTGATTATTGTTTGTTTTTTTATTTATATTATTCCTATTTTATTCAGTCCTGCGTTGGTATTAATTGTTCTTTTTAATCAAAGTAAAAATAAGTGTATATGTTACTCTGGTTATAACATCAGGAGGGAGAGATTGTTTTTATTTTTTGTAAATTGTCTATGTCTTTAGTTTGTGAAGCACTTTGTGAATGAAAAGGGCTCTATAATTGAAGTTTGATTTGATCATAAAGTCTCTGATTTAACACCTATACATTATTGCAAAACCCAATTAACAAAGTTCAAAAACATTCTGAATGTTTCCTCATTTCATTGAAAGCTTCGGAACAGATACAACTATACTAATGCTGCGGTTGTATCAACGGACTTGTTCAAATATCCAGTACATATTATCGAACAACAACTCTAGAATGGAAGAGTCACTCTGTAAAGGTCGCTCTGAAGGTGCAGGTTAGGTAGGACAACTCAGTGGGTTTCCAAATTAAGATTTGTGTAACACAGGATGCTGTCTTCTTCTGAGCTTTCTGTGTGGTCACATCCTGTTTGCTGAATAATGTTGAGTTGTGGTCAAAGAACAGTAGAGTTGCATCCTCAGTGAATATGCTGAGGGGCCTCAGTAAATATGGTGACGGCGGCTCATGTCCACGCACAGTTCTGCAGCTCCCATCAACTTCACTACGTTTTTTATTTTAAATAGCTGTGTTCTCGTTCTCTTTTCTTCTTCTTCAAACTGAAGCACGGGTGGCTTATGATAGAATTACACACATCAATATTGAAGAAGGAAGCGTCATGGCGATTGGTTAAAATGCAGAAGACTTTGTAAATGTCAAGCTATAAAGAAACCAAATTACAGTAGCATGGCTGCGCATCACCACCGCTAAGCTAAAGGCGGCTAATGTTTAGCAAGATGACATTTAGTCATTTGTTAGCAACCACTGTAAATCACCAGTGAGTTATTAAACTATGATTGGGCAATAGGCAAATTGAATTCAAATTTATATAGCCCAAAATCACAAATCCTATTTGTCTCAGAGGGCTTCACAAGTCAACAAACGCAATTGACAATGTAAAACAATGTAAAAACAACAAACGTATCTTATAAGATCAATGTGAAAATACCAATTTAAAAAGAAACCTAACACAATGACACAAATATAGTTAAGAGTACAATAAATACAATTCCATAAAACGAAGGGTCCATGAGGATGTATAAAAGGGGGTTTAAAATCAGTCTTAACTGTACGCTGTAGCCTACTAAAAAGGAAAGTCTTTAACCTACTCTTAAATGTGTGGACACTGTCTGCCTCCCTAATCGTCACTGGAAGTTGATTCCAGAGGAACGGGGCTTGGTAGCCGAAAGCTCTAGCACCTGATCTTATTTTGTGGACTCTGGGAACCACCAACGGACAGGGATCAGGGATCTTAATGCCCTAGAGGGGCAATAGGAGATTAAAAGCTGCTGTAGGTAGGATGGTCCCTGACCCTTGAGCGCTTTGTATGTGAGTAAAAGTATTTAAAAATCAATCCTGGACTTAACTGGGAGCCAGTGCAATGCTGCTAAAACAGGAGTGATGTGGTCCATCTTCTTCGTTCCTGTTAAAACCCGTGCTGCAGCATTTTGTATGAATTGAAGGGTCTTTAATGATGAGTTTGGACAGCCTGATAAAAGGGAATTGCAATAATCCAGCCTGGAGGTGATAAAAGCATGGATGAGTGTTTCTGCATTGTTGTGGTTTAGGATGTGCCTGATTTTTGCAATATTCCGTAGATGGAAGTAGGCAGTCCTTTAAATTTGCTTTATATGGGATTTAAAAGACAAATCCTCGTCAAAAATAACACCAAGATTTTTTACCGTGGTGCTGTAGTTCATGGTAATACAATTCGAAGAAATTATGTTGTCGGACAGTTTGTTCCGAAGGTGTGGGGGCCTATAGTATAATGACTTCTGTTTTGTCAGAGTTTAATAATAGAAAGTTGCTGGTCATCCATGTCTTTATGTCTGCGAGGCATTCTTGCAGTTTAACTAATGGAAATTGTACATCTGGTTTAATTGATAGATACAATTGTGTATCATCTGCATAACAATGAAAATGTATGGAGTTATTCCTTATGATATTGCCCAATGGTAGCATATATATGATGAACAGGATGGGTCCAAGTACAGACTATGGGATTAGTTTTGTATCATAAAGATAAAGCAACACTTTCTCAGAATAAAGCAAAACTATGAGTTTAAAAGAAAAAAAAACTGAGTCAAGCAAAATAAAATAAATTTCAAAAATAAAACTATAAGTTGCAAACAAATCATTTGTGTAATCATGTAAACTATAAGTCTTTTTTCTTTGTTTTAACATAGGTTTTTGTTTGCAGTTCTTGTTTCCTCTTTCTCAATGATCAGACTTTGGCTCTCGCTGCAGCTTTCTCTTTTGCGCTCCCTCATTTTTTGTTTGAGATTCTGACACAAACCTCCCAGGTGGGCGGGACTTTCAGGGGTGCGTCCCCATTGGCTACTCAGTTTTTGAGTGACAGCCCAGTCCTCCAGCGATTGTACAGTGCAGGCAGCTGCGGTGCGGTAGCTGAGCGTGGACAGAAGACCCCCAGAAGAACCATCATTTCAATTATTATAATACAACAAGTGAAAATATGTGTAAGTATTGATCCTTTGTGTTGTTTGTGCTGTATTATACGGTCTGTTTCTTTATTGTGGTAAGTGAGAAGTAAAGCTGTGCCATGAAAGTTAGCTTTCACACTTAGCTAAATAGCTAGCAGTGAGTGAGCGTTCAGACACCAGCGCACACACTCAAACGGACTCTTGTGCCTGACTCTACTATGGGCATAGATATGTCTCGTAATTATTTGTGTGAACATAAAAATAATTTGTGTCTAAATATGTGATTTGTAAATGTAAAACACCATCCACAAATGCATTTAAAAGATTTGCAAACTCACAAATAAATTTGCAAGTGTAAAACGGTATCTGCAAATACGCAAAAATATTTTCACAAATAAAAAAAGATACTGTGAATATCTCTAACATTTACAACTTTCGATCAGCG
>NW_011345246.1:0-3765 GCF_000735185.1 Notothenia coriiceps | reverse complement strand
GTTTGTCCCAAAGCTTGCTGCTGTATTTACTCCCCTCCATCTGACAGGAGGGAGCCTCGTTGAGCTGCGAGTGTGGCAACAGACGGAGTTCACTCCGTCACGGAGGGATAGGGTCGAGGGAGTGGTTTGGGATTGGGCCTCCTTCTCTGCAGGGCTGGTTTGTGACAGGGGGCGTGGCTGGTATTCTCCTGGCTGCAGATGAGGCACACCTGTTCCCACTCACATAATCAACCTGCTCTTTAAGAGCCTGGCCCTCACCTCACTTCTCTGCCAGGGAATTAAATGCTGTTCGACAATCCTGGCTGCCTTCCTGCAGCCTGGAGTTTGTTCACTTTGCAGTTTTTGAGGAACTTTTGAGTTTTTGTCAGGGACGTTTTCCCTCTGTTTTGTTTTGGGACCTTATTGCAGCCAGCCAGCTCCCTGTCTTCAGTACCTGCCGTGGACTAGCTTGCTTTATTAAACACATTGAAACTTTATTTGTGTCAGTCTCTGCTTTGGGGTCCTAAGTGTTATCCAAACGCCACAGTGTCTCCACCATCATATTCTGTGCATGTTTTATTCTATCTACATATTTATAAGAGTATAATACATATGTATAATATAAGTTAAAATAAGTGTTTCAACATAGTTAACATTGCAGGAAAGCAATATATTAGACGTTAAGTTTTGTCAGGCTTAATATGTATCTGTAAATATCCCCCAAAGCTTTTTACTTAAGACCTGAACCTAAAGTATTCTTTAATGTTTAAATAAAGGTTAATTAGTTTGTCTGTTTTGCACATCCTCCTATTAATATCTTTGGAGAGCCGGCACTAAACTGTTTTATTGTCGAGATCACTTACAGTATCTTCTTGATATTTGATATTCTATATTTCTATCACTGACTTTCTACTTTCCCCCTATTTTGTATGTACTCTTAATATTTAAATGTTTTCGTCAAATATTACACATTCAACAAAACATGCAGCAGACCTCAGGCAAGGCAAGTTTATTTATTTATATAGCACCTTTCAACACAAGGCAATTCAATGTGCTTTACAAAAATAAAAGACATTAAGAAAAAGGCATTTCCAAACAGTCATTAAAAAGCAACACAATCTACCTGCATTGCATTACTCTAAACGTGTAATAACATGCTTTAACCAGTAGGTGGTGCGGGTTAACAAACTGTCAAGTTCACAATAAATTATACTGCTGTTTCCGGTTTAGTTTACGATGGATATATTTTGTTATCCACACATATATTGTTTTGATATTTGTAACTCAAAAGCGATGGAAAAAACCCACAGCAACACTGAAAAAAGATGGTCTTAACACGACCTAGCGGTCTAGTTAATAAAAAAAATAATATCAGACAAAATACTAACTTTTTTGTGAAATTAAAACAGAACGGTAAAAGAATAGTTTCCGAGGCCATTCTGAGGACCGATCTCTGTAGATAAATAAAGAACTACGACAGATGTGAAATATGTAATGCAGCCAAACCATTTATTGCAATGCATTTATTTGAAGACTTTCAAAGAGTAAAGCAAGCACTGCTGAATAAAGTATGATTTTATCTTTTACGAAACATTCTTTTCCTATGGAATACAATCGGAGGTCAACCAATCAGAGAGCTTGAGGACTAATCATGGGGTTTGTCCAGCATAGGGACTGGCTTGTCCCAAACGATAGCTGAGGATTATGGGTAGTGTAGTGTCTTCGGCCATCCTAAATTCAGAAAAAAATATTTGTTTCTCCGAATCGAAGGACAAAAACATAAAAGCATTGTACACCATTTAAACAGAGTGGGTGTACTTTGAGGGTTTGTGACTTTGCAGACCGTTTACATGCAGAAAAATCTACATAACACACAAGGGTACGTGTTATAACCGGAAAAGCATGTCTGGGACCTTTAAGTGCTGAACTACAGTAACACAAACCACTAAAAAGTGAATATGATTTAAGGCATGACATATCAAAGTAAACATCAATAAACTAGTAGATTTATTGTGCAACACGTTCAATAAACCATTGACATTGTAACAAGGAAGTGATAAAATGCTTACTCCTTTCTGGGTTTTTATACTCATTCCTGCACCACATACAGATGTTATTTTCACTAAATTCAGGGTTTGACTGGATGTGAAAATATAAAAACACAACAACGAAAAATGTTTTCTCCATTTTCCTTGTATTATTACAGCCAGTTCCCATGTATACAAGAGTCAAAAGGAGAAACCCATTAGCATGCCATGGTCTTTATCCCAGTGTAACTCAGCATGCTTTCACACAGTATTGATGTGTTAGTTTTCGGTGCTTGTTTCACTCCTAGCCCTGGGTGTGCAGTTTTCCAGGCATCACATCAATATGGCTGCCTGCTGAGATAGCCCCACACATCATCTAATTCATCCGTTTGTTTTGGACACAATAGAGAACCGCAGTGACGCGTCATAAAACCCGGAAGTAAACTTCTTCCGGTTCCTTCGTCAAAAACCAATGCAATTTCTCCATAGGATTTTGGAAAATAGCTCGAAATAAGGTCTGTGGTTGACACACATTTAAGAGAGGGATCACGTTTTGTTCAGCCGGATAATCTCCACATGTCAACCCTACTTTTATAATTTTTGAATCATAAATCTAGTCGCCAAAAGCTAAATCCTAACGTTATGCTATAAACGAACTACAAGCCAGTACAGCAGCAGACTTCAACGTCACGCCAACTTAAGATCGTTTCAACTGACTTGCACTGAAACTGCACTTTGAAGACTTTAAATATATTAACATTTTAAACTGTATACCCCGGTTATCTAGGCCCTTTTTGTTTTGTTTTATGTATACATGTCACACTGTGGGAAACGAAACGATATTTCGATATTTCTGGATGTATAACACATGTAGAATTTTTGACAATAAAGCTGACTTTGACTTTCGCGCGCTTGTATATTTTAACAAAGCTTTTCCTTTTAGCCACACTGAATTTAACTAGAAGTCATGGCTGTGTCAATTACCAGTCTGATATCGTTTTACAAAGATGACAAGAAGAGTGTAGATAGGAGAGAACCACTACAAGTCAGGACACATAAAACAGTGCAGCCTAGATGAAGGTGTGCTTACAGGTGTTGTCAGGGCTAGCATGAGGGACAAGGTTTATAGTGTCGGTGAGTAGTGATAGCAAGAGTACCGTTAGCCTAGAGTTAATTTATTCACATTAATTCCCATCAACAAATCAATTGTATGTGTCACATGAAATCTTTATTAGGCAAGGCAAGGCAAGTTTATTTATATAGCACTTTTCAACACAAGGCAATTCAAAGTGCTTTACAAAAAATGAAAGACATTAAGAAAATGGCATTTAAAATCAGTCATTAAAAAGAAAAGCTAATAAAATAAACATTAAAAGAAAAAATACATGGATAAAAGTTACAGTGCAGTCTAAGATATGAATAGTTCAATTAAAAGCAGCGACAAAAAGAAAAGTCTTCAGCCTGGATTTAAAAGTAGTAAGAGTTGCAGCGGACCTGCAGGTTTCTGGGAGTTTGTTCCAGATATTTGGAGCATAATAACTAAACGCTGCTTTACCATGTTTAGTTCTGACTCTGGGGACAGAAAGCTGACCAGTCCCTGAAGACCTGAGAGATCTGGATGGTTCATCATTTAGCAGGAGGTCAGAAATGTATTTTGGGCCTAAACCATTCAGTGCTTTATAAACAGCAGCAGTATTTTGAAATCTATTCTTTGACACACAGGAAGCCAGTATAAAGACTTCAGAACAGGAGTGATCTG
>NW_011345245.1:0-2494 GCF_000735185.1 Notothenia coriiceps | reverse complement strand
CCTCCCTAGGGAGATGTTCCAGGCACGTCCAGCTGGGAAGAGACCAAGGGGTAGACCTAGAACCAGGTGGAGGGATTATATCTCTTTGCTGGCTTGGGAGCGCCTTGGGATCCCCCAGTCAGAGCTGGTTGATGTGGCCAGGGAAAAGAAAGTTTGGGGCTCTCTGCTGGAACTGCTACCCCGCGACCCGACCACGGATAAGCGGGAGAAGATGGATGGATGGATGGATGGATGGACTTCACAGTTTGTACAGAATATCAGTATGACAATACGACACCCTCTGTCCTTAGACCCTCACATCGTACAAGGAAAAACTTCCAGAGAAAACCCACAGTTTAAAGGGAAAAATGGGAGAAACCTCAGGGAGAGCAACAGAGGAGGGATCCCTCTCCCAGGACGGACAGACGTGCAATAGATGCCGTGTGTAAATTGAAAAGATAATACATTTGCAACATAGGTAGTCCAAATGTTTGGAAATGCATGTGTGTATAATAGGAAGATGAATCCACGAGGATATCCATCCAGGACTTATGATCCAGGACCACAGCCACGACTCAAGATCCAGGACTCGCGATCCATGACACAGGACCGCAGGATCATCCATGACTCCGGATCCCAGCGTATAGAGACCAAAAAGAAAGAAATTTGGGGAAGCTGGGTTAATCGGATATCCTTTATACACTAAAGGAAGAATAGTTTTTGAACTGTGTAAAAATGAAGTTTCTCAGTTATTTAAACAACAGTTAAAAATGTTTCTCTAGACTCTAACCCCCCAAAGAAAAAAAAAACAATACAAAAAGAAATGTATGGGCGTTACATTTGAGCTGTTCATTAAACAAAAAAGGGAAAAAACCTGCTGAATGAGAAGAGAGTATAAATGGCCATGTTCCAATTAGTGAAAAGATTGAATTATCATTCTCCAGGTGAGAAGCAATACATCAGCCGAGCAGGTCATTGGATTTCAGACTCGGGGGTGAAGGGATTTGGTCAATCATGAAACCGCCGATTGATTTTTCTTCTCTCTATTTGCAGAACTTGGCGCACAACAGAAGGAAATGTCTGTCCCTGGTCCCGCTGATTGAATGTAATTTTGTTTTTATGAAGCAAGCACACTTACCACCTGTTTTCTATTTTCTTTGGTTGACATTTGGGGATATGAGATACGTTTGTGAAATACTTGAAGACAAAAACAACAGCAAATAAAACAGTGCGGTTTGACTTTGAAGAGCTGAGTCTCAGTGATAAATGTTGCTGGACTGTTATGAGGAGATTAAAATGGAAGAATGTGAGCTGAATGTCAAATCAAATCAGGTCTTAACTTTTAAAGCATTTTTTTTATGCATTCCACTTTATTTCCCTTGAATGTGAACTGTGGTATCTGCTTGGCAATTTATTAGCTGTACATTCTTACTTGTTACAATATGCATTCCTTGAATGAATGATTGCCAAACTAATAGTAAGGGTTAGGGTTAGAAGCTTTTTATTTTTTCAATAAATAGCTCCTTTTTGTAAAACCAAAAAGTCAAACAGCAAAGGACAGATTGAAATGCTTGGGGCCCCCAAACCCACTAAGAGAAATAATTGTATCATTTTCTTTTACCTCTTTTGTTTCTTTGCAGCTGTTTTGTGTCTTCTCATCGTAGTGTTGTGTCCTTGTTATCATTATTTGGTCATTTTCTCTTTATTTAAGTTTTTGTGAGTCTTTGTAGTCATTCTGTAGTGTTTGTTTGTCCCTTTTTGGTAATGTTGTGGGTCTTTTAATTTAATTTCAAACCTTTATTTATCCAGGTGTATCCCTTGAGATCATTGATCTCTTTTTCAAAGGAGACCTGCTCAAGTAGGTTCCACATGAAACATAAAATAACAGAACAACAAAAAGGACATCATACAGCATCATTGCAGGGATTACAATTTACAATAACTATCCACATGAACAGGTACCAACAGCTTCTGATTGAGTAGCATCCAACCGAGCTTTAAAAACATTTAGTGGCACCAGATTGCTCAGTTTCCATTTAATTTGCAGACTATTGCAAGACAGAGGAGCTGCGCATCTAAAAGCTATCTTCCCTAAGACAGTCCTAGCACTTGGCACATTTAATAATACCACAGCATTCGATCTCAGGCAGTAGCCACTTAAAATTCGCCGTGAGATCAGGGAGCAGATGTAGGATGGAAGTTTCCCTAACATGGCTTTGTATATAAAAATGTACCAGTGACTGAGCCTCCGTACAGTTAGTGAAGGCAAACCTGCCCTTGCATACAGGGTACAGTGATGGGTTAATACTTTACAGTTTGTCACAAATCTCAGTGCACTCAATAAAAAAATGCTATCCTTTGACCCTGCTCTCAAATAGAACATGATATACATAGCTATTTTGAGGTTTAGTGACGACTGAGGCCAACCGTATTATACACTAAAACCATTTTATTGATTCCCTCTCTTTAATCCTCTGTTGTTTCTGACTGGACGGAATCACCAAAGAGAGAAAAC
>NW_011345244.1:0-6572 GCF_000735185.1 Notothenia coriiceps | reverse complement strand
GCCCACAAGTTATCTGTAGGGTTTAGGTCAGGAGAGGAAGGGTTTAGGTCAGGTGAGGAAGGGTTTAGGTCAGGAGAGGAAGGGTTTAGGTCAGGTGAGGAAGGGTTTAGGTCAGGTGAGGAACGGTTTAGGTCAGGAGAGGTAGGGTTTAGGTCAGGAGAGGAAGGGTTTAGGTCAGGTAAGGGTTTAGGTCAGGAGAGGTAGGGTTTAGGTCAGGAGAGGGTTTAGGTCAGGAGAGGTAGGGTTTAGGTCAGGAGAGGGTTTAGGTCAGGAGAGGTAGGGTTTAGGTCAGGTGAAGAAGGGTTAAGGTCAGGAGGGGAAGGGTTTAGGTCAGGTGAGGAAGGGTTAAGGTCAGGAGAGGAAGGGTTTAGGTCAGGTGAGGAAGGGTTTAGGTCAGGAGAGGAAGGGTGTAGGTCAGGTGAGGAAGGGTTTAGGTCAGGTGAGGAAGGGTTTAGGTCAGGTGAGGAAGGGTGTAGGTCAGGTGAGGAAGGGTTTAGGTCAGGTGAGGAAGGGTTTAGGTCAGGTGAGGAAGGGTTTAGGTCAGGTGAGGAACGGTTTAGGTCAGGAGAGGAAGGGTTAAGGTCAGGAGGGGAAGGGTTTAGGTCAGGTGAGGAAGGGTGTAGGTCAGGAGAGGGTTTAGGTCAAGGTGAGGAAGGGTTTAGGTCAGGTGAGGAAGGGTTTAGGTCAGGTGAGGAAGGGTTTAGGTCAGGTGAGGGTTTAGGTCAGGTGAGGAAGGGTTTAGATCAGGTGAGGGTTTAGGTCAGATTCAAAACATTAAAACGGATCCCCCTGCCTCCGACGTAAGCGTGATGTATGCAGTGCTTGCTTTCTAGAACGACAACTTTTTGGTGCTTGAAACGAACTGGATTCCGGAGCTTAGAGGCGGCTCCGCTGGGGTGTTAACAGGAAAAAACTGTGCTTTTCAAGCTCCAGCTCCAAACCGGCCCTGGAACCGCGTTAGTGTGAAAGAAGTGTAACAGTGGAGTACTTTGAAGCATGCGATGGAGCATTGTCCTTCAGAAAATCATGGTCTTTCTGAAAGATGCTGACTGTTTCCTGTACCAATGATGGAAGAAAGTGTCTTCTAAAAACTGGCAGCAGGTTTGGGAGTTGATTTTGAGTCCATCTTCAACCCAAAAATGTCCAACTAGCTCCTCCTTAATAATACCAGTCCATACCAGAACCCCACCTCCACCTCCCTGATGTGTGAGTTGAAGTGCAGCTCTGGGCCTGGTACTGATCCAGCCACGGGCCCATCCATCTGGTCCATCAAGAGTCACCCTCATTTCACCAGTCCAGAAAACCTTCAGATATTTCTTGGCCCAGTCTTGACGTTTTAACTCATGTGTCTTGTTCCGTGGTGGTTTCAGCCTTCCTCCCTTGGCCATGTCTCTGAACACCTGAGACTTCTGGGCCCTCAGGTAGGTCACAGTTCTGGAGTATGACAGCACTGGAGGATAATGGCTTCCTGGTGGCTTCAAGTTTAATTCTTCTCAGATCTTTGGCGGTTAATTTGCTTCTTTTTGTCTCAACACGTTTGTTGTGACCATGTTGATTATTTGCAACAAAAGGTTTGATGGTTCTGTGATCACGTAGTAATTTCAAGAGCTGCATCCCTCTGAAAGACTTTTCAATAGTCAGTTAAATCTCTTTTTTGGCCCATTTCGCCTGAGGAAAAGAAGCTGCTTAATAATTCTGCACACCTTGATATAGAGTGTTGATCTCCTTAGGCCACACCCTCCCTCATTACACAAATACACATCAACTATTATGCAAAACTCCAATACGAGTTCAAGTTCATACAGCTTGGAGTTGGAAAATATGCATACAAATGATGATGTGGTCAAAATACTCACTTGCCTAATAATTGTGCACCCAGTGTAGATTACTTCATCTGCATTACTTGCAGGTGGTTTTGCAAGATAATCTTGCACTATGTTATTGTTTTTGTATTGTTTGATGTCTCATGTATATTTATGTTGCCTTGTTGGAGGAGCCTGGGACTTTAGATTTACATTTTATAATGCTACTATTACTGTGCATAGCACAATAAAGCTTTTGAATCTTTGAAAGTAATAATATAATGTCAACACTCACACACTACCTCTTGATCAAACCTCAGTATAATGAATGCAGACCACTTTGACAGATCCAATGCATTTGCATCAGTCCGCAGATTACTGGACTCTGTGATCAAGAATGTTTACCTTCTCTCCAATTTCTGTCTCGTCTCCAGCAGGGAGGATCTCAAGGTCAGGCTGAAGGGCACATGCCTCCACCACACGCTGATACCAGGCCTCTCTCCTCTCCTGTCCAAACATGATGTTGTCTTTCAGAGTGGAGTTCTGGATCCAGGCTTGCTGGGGAACGTAGGCCACTGAACCCTACAGGGCGACAAGCAAAAGCATATGCATACACATTGATTATTTCATTGCATTCTGTAGTTGATAATGAGCACTCTCGATGAACCGCTTGGTTTGAATGTTCCCAAAGCCCATTGGTGTGCAATAATGGGAACTTCTTTTACACAAAATGATCCTAGCCGGGCTATCGTATAGCTCCGTTGGCAGAGCGGACTGCCCATATGCTGGGGCTTGGTCCCTAAGCGGAGGACTCTGGTTTAAATCCGGGTCCTCCTTGTTGTCATCCCCTTTCATGGCAAAAGAAAATATAAAAAAATGATCCTAGCCAGTAGCCACCCATATTACAAGCTCGTATGATCATTAATTTCATTTAACCAGTTTAGTCAACTTTAATCATTTAGACATTACATTTTTGTCAAAGAAGGAGAACTACAATCAACATCAATATCATATCAACATCATAGGTATGAAGATTCTGTATTCATGTTCTTGTTATCATTTTAAATATAGAACCCCATATGAAAATACCCAAACTGCTTTTCCCTCGGAACAGCAGGAAGATAGCTTTAACTGCACACTGCTGCTGTAAGTGTATTTAGTGTGAGAGAGCCACCTTCACAGCGACAGCTCCTTCCAGTTTTTCCATCTCTCCAAGCAGGGCAGAAAGCAGTGAGGACTTCCCTGAACCCACGTGTCCCACCACGGCCACCAGAGAGCCGTCTGGGATACACACATTCAGCCTGCAGACAGAGAATCAACTCCATTCATCATCAGATTAAATACTTAATACTAATCCAACAAGTGCTGTTTGGAAATGTTCATAAACCATTCATCATTTTCTTTTGCTTCTTTGTGTGATATGCTGGATGTCAAAAAACTGTAGAACACATCAGTTGCCTCTATTTTGTAAGGTAAAGAGGCCTTCTTGTGGGGTTTTTCTTTCCTGTATTGTGTTCTCAGGAACGTTTCGATTTAAGATGGACGTTAAAATAAGCCTGTATTTTAAACATGACATTTGTGTCGTTAAAAATGTTCCCCATATGTGCGAATACAATGAACAAATATGTGGCAAGATGGCGCATGCCTCTTAAGTGTTGGTGGCTCAGCTCTGGACCAGCTGAAAACTCCGTCCACGATGGAGATACTGTATGGGGCTGCATAGAAGAGAGAAGAGGAGCATCAATATACTGTACATTAAATGCCTCCCTTTATATCAGCAAGAGAGGTGCACAAATGTGCAATACTGGAAGAAGAAGAAGAAGAAGAAGAAGAAGAAGAAGAAGAAGCTCACAGCCTGCTACTGATTTGTGCTCCACACTGTCCTCCTGCAGCTCCTCATGTGACAGAAACACTCTCAGCCGCTTCAAGGACACACTGGCCTGTAGATGGAGAAAAACAGTTTTACCAGTAAACACCAGGGGCCTGATGCATCAAACTCTGTACCATTAAAACACTACCCCCATTAAAGTGTGTGAGTGTGATTGACAAGGTGCATGGAGGCACACAAACCTGCACCATACTACTGATGACCATTGGAAGCATGTTGAGAGGAAACCGCAGGATGTTGAAGAGTGCCAGTGACACAAACGCCTTCTGAGCATCGAGCACGTTATGTTCGTCAATCAGCACGTACACAGTGAAAGTGGACAGGGCAACCTGTGTTTATATTTGCAGAAAATGGTAAAAGGTTAAGTTATTTTCCATACAAATATTATTATACAAATACTCTATGTCTGTACTAGCTAACAAGATGAGGCCATGTTTAGCTGTTTAGATGTCTGACTTCGTGTTAGACTCACCAGGAAAGGTGCACAGATCCAGGTAAACGTGGACACGGCCCCAAGGTAAGCAGCCTTCTTCAGGACGCGCAGCTCACTCTCCCGGATTTCTGAAACCTTGTCTTTGAAAGCCAGCTCCCAGGCATACAGCTTCAGCACTTTGATGCCATTCAGCATCTCATTCATGAGCTTAATGCGACTGTCTTTACTTTTCATCTGAGCCACCTGTTCAACAAACACAACCTCAATGCTACAAACTGACACGAAGGATCCTGGAGGACCTTTCTATGTGTTACATCACATTGGATATGTCTTCATTGTCACTGAACACATGACATAACATGACACATTTTTACAAAAATTTTTGTGTGGCAGTGTGTTTGTGGAGAGTCCCACCTGGTAGGTTTTTGTCTTCATGGCGATGACAGCATTCACAGGAACCATCAGAACCATCACTGCCACTCCAGCTAGCACAGACGGACCCAGGTTCTGCACAGGATCCGATTAAAAAAACCTCATTAAGGAAGCATTTCCACTGATGTTAGCACTATTAGCACTAGTTTACATTAGAATAATGTTCAGAGGAAGCATTTCAGAAGGGGGCATTTTAATGCTCATGAAACGTGCCAAAACTTTCTGCATTTTTCAGGACCTGCAGTTGCTTTCATTTTGATTTAACTTGGCACATGTTCAAATTCATTATTTAAAAAAAGTGTTTTAAAATAATGAGTCTAGTACATGATTGAGCTCAACTGCGCCACCTATAATATATAGCACTTGAAATGCATTGGTCCTACATGTATGCAATGTGGTAGGTTTATTTAATGTGGAGACGACAAAAATGTATTTTTGCGTCAGACCGTAAACCCAAAAGGAAGTCAGACATTTCTTGAACAATTGAGTGAAGTACTTTAATGAACTCTTACAGACTGTATATAAGTTAACTAAATTGTCAGTTCAAAATGAAGACATCTACATGCAAATATTGATTCATAGTCATAGCGCCAGATTTTACGGGTTTTGTACCTCTCTGACCGCTTGCAGATTATGCAGATCAATCTGAAATTTGTTTTGGGATAAAACGTAAGAAGTGGATGATGCTTCAAAGTTAGGGTTGAGAGTTTTTGTTCAATGGCTGGACTGTTGCACAGCAGCACATTTTAAAGGTCACCTATTATGCAAAATCCACTTTTAATACATAAACATGTCTCCTCTGTGGAAAGAGACTCTGAAAGTTTCAGGAAAAAAGATTCGCTCACTTGTTGTCCAGATCCATTTCTATAAAAACCTGTCTGAAAATGAGCTGATCAGATTTTGGCCACTTTATGATGTCATGACGATGTTTTGTCTTGTGTAACAATTAGCCAATCCTCCTCCTAGAGCACCATTGTGTTCTTTCAACCAAATCTCTCTCAGAGGGGCGTGGGGAGAATCAGCACTTTTGAAACGGCTCAAACAGAGGAGTTTATGGGATGCTCCAATGATGTGTTTGGTATTTCGAGCCAAACACTTCAGAGGCATGTTTTGTTTATACAGTGGGGCAAAAAAGTATTTAGTCAGCCACCAATTGTGCAAGTTCTCCCACTTAAAAAGATGAGGCCTGTAATTTTCATCCTAGGTATACCTCAACTATGAGAGACAAAATGAGAAGAAAAAAAAAATCCAGAAAATCACAGTCTGATTTTTAAAGAATTTATTTGCAAATTATGGTGGAAAATAAGTATTTGGTCACCTAAAACAAACAAGATTTCTGGCTCTCACAGACCTGTAACTTCTTCTTTAAGAGCCTCCTCTGTCCTCCACTTGTCAACTGTATTAATGGCACCTGTTTGAACTCGTTATCAGTATAAAAGACACCTGTCCACAACCTCAAACAGTCACACTCCAAACTCCACTATGGCCAAGACCAAAGCGCTGTCAAAGGACACCAGAAACAAAATTGTAGACCTGCACCAGGCTGGGAAGACTGAATCTGCAATAGGTAAGCAGCTTGGTGTGAAGAAATCAACTGTGGGAGCAATTATTAGAAAATGGAAGACATACAAGACCACTGATAATCTCCCTCGATCTGGGGCTCCACGCAAGATCTCACCCCGTGGGGTCAAAAGATCACAAGAACGGTGAGCAAAAATCCCAGAACCACACGGGGGGACCTAGTCAATGACCTGCAGAGAGCTGGGACCAAAGTAACAAAGGCTACCATCAGTAACACACTACGCCGCCAGGGACTCAAATCCTGCAGTGCCAGACGTATCCCCCTGCTTAAGCCAGTACATGTCCAGGCTAGGGCTGGGCGATATATCGAGTTTACACGATACATCGTGGATTGCACTACATGCGATGTCGTGAATGACCACATCGTGAACATCGAGTATTATGTTGTCAAATCAGTTTCCTGCCGCGGCCAAAATGAGCTTTCCTTTCTCCCTCA
>NW_011345243.1:0-2162 GCF_000735185.1 Notothenia coriiceps | reverse complement strand
CGTTGCAGCCCTAAGTAGTACTAATATATCAATAATTGAATTTAATCCCTTTTAAGATTGAATGATTCCTAATTCAATACAGGTTTGAAAAAATGTGATCGCGTTATGAGGGAATTCTGCTCCACCCCTCCGCCGTCACATGTCCGTGTATAATATAACGGAGTAATTCCTGAACTTTTTAAACATGTTATCCCCACAATGTGTCCAACATATAAGGTCTATAACATGTTACAAATAAAATGCAGAAGAGTAGACTTTGATTGAACGGTTTAAAATGTACATTTGAATTGATTTCATTATTATTTTTACTCCCGTTATGTGTCACGTACCGTTAGTTCGCGGGTAGCCGTCAGAAAGGAAGTGACGTAGTACTGAGCCGACCTAGTAGAATTCCAGAATAAGGAAGTGCATGTAAAGGAATAACGTGTTGTATAATAACCGGGTCGAAGGTGCATATTTTGGGAGAATAAATATTTTTTATTAATTCTAATTTTATTATTTGTGTCTATATAAGAATAAAATAAAACGGTACACCTTTTAATATATAAATAAATCTATTTTATAGAAAAATAACCCCAGAGCTAAATAGATTACTTCTCAGACAGGTTATACTGATATTTGCGTATTATAAGTCTCTAGTCTTTTAGGAGTGAATAAAAGCGAACATTAAAACGCCTTCATTTAATATAATTAGTTAGTTAACCGCTTCTATTACTTAGTCTAACCACAAATGTTCATGGTCCAACCAAGATTAGAGCAATAAATCCACTAAATAACTATGTTGTATTATTTTAGTATAAGTGAAAGAGTTAAAAAGATGGAATCAGCTGGTAATATTAAAGGGTCAAATGACCGACTAATTAACTGCTGTCTTTAGAAATAGGGTGAAGATAGAGGAAGAGAGGGAGAGAAAGAGGCGTATCCCGAATGGGGTAATGGTTTGAGAAATTCAGAGGTAAGGAGGTACGCAGTGAGTACATTGTAATACTCCCCTGGATAAACTAGCCCTTCTCTGTCAACCTGTTACCCTCTGACAGAGCCTCGGGGGCCCGAGAGGGGAAAGGTTGTGGTTATGAAGTAGAGAGGAAGAGGTGGATTGTTTTGGAATGTAAGTAATAATGACTGAAAAAACTAATTGAAAGAGAAATAAAGTAGGGGAAGTGTATTAGAGTAAACGGTAGACATCTGGTGAAGGATATTATCCCAAAGAAATTAAAGTAAGTATTTAAAATCTCTTGTACTACCGAATCGTCTTATAATTGGTTTCTAATATGTTAATAAAAAGTGTATTCCCTCCCAATCGTTAGTAAACCAGTATTAAAATGGATTATAAAGAATAGAACTTAATGGGTTGTTTTAAGAGAAAGGTACTATTGTGTTTTTATTCACGTTCTCAGTTAGAATCTAATCATCCTGGAATGTTTTGAATAATGTGACACTAATTGTGTCTAATGAATAAACAATGTAGTAAAAGATGAAAGGAATAATAGTCAGGAAAAAACACCACTGGGATTATTAAAGTGTACTATTTATTTGTTTCTTAGTCAGTTTATATGGAGGGAAGAAGAGTAGTACACACAAATATGTAGGCTTTTTAAATATTAGGAAGGTGGAATAAAAACAAGGTGACTAAGGAACTATTTGAGAAAACTGAGTCATAAAAACAATGACTCTGAGAGAAGAGATCCGTCCTACTTAAAGAAAAATACTTCTTCAATTGGACTTTTCCAAAGTCCTTTAGGACTGTATTAAAATTGTCCAAGAACTGGATATTTTATAATTAGTAGGGTGGAACCAAAAAAAATGATCAAAGAACTAATCGAGAATAGTGAGTCATATAAACAATGACTGGGAGAGAAGAAATCCATCCCAACTTATGAAGAGGTACTTCTTCAAATCGACATAACTAAAGTCCTATAAGACTGTTTTTGAACTTTCCAAGAATCGGATATTTTATCAACAAGTATCATTGAACCATATTATCATAAAAATAGGGATAGAAAATCCGTTCTAACTATTGTTAGGGACAAAAAAAAGGGGGGGATTTCTTCTCAATCCAATGTAACCCTAACCCTAACCCTAACACACACAAAGTCGTTCAGATTCCGCTATGGATGCGTAAAATAGCACATTCTGAACATCCCCGGGGTTAAGGTTGGTGG